>NC_089748.1:63207983-63212983 GCF_040412425.1 Macrobrachium rosenbergii
CCCATCCAATAATATGACATTCTGCCTCTAACAGTACATTGCAACAGAGGTCATCGCGTAAAGGTAAGCACACGGAAGCGGGTGGCGTTCAATAAAAGTGGGCAGCGCCGGGCCCTCTCGTGCCGATGCTGGCCAGCCTGACTTCCGCCGAAGCTGACTAACATATGAAATACCACAAATGGAAATTAACGTTCTTCATGACATTGAACTCTTCTTACATAAACCAGAATGGCAAATAGCCGGCGCCCATGCGGTAACATCCAAGACAATCTGAGATTGCCGACTTGCCGAGAAAGTTAAGGTACTGTTTAATCCGAACACGAGCTGACAACCTCTCGGGCTATTAGACTCTATTTACGCTAGTTAGCAAACGGACCTGCAGCCATTAACCGAACCACATTGCAACGAGAAATGAATTTATCACCAGAATAAATTTCTCCATTACAGGCCAGAGATCGAACGCGGCCTAATAATGTGGGCCGAGCATCCGACAACCACCTGCCGAGAAAGGAAGACTTGCTTTAACACGATGATGCCTCAAACGGAGGACGCAGAGCCTGGACAAAACTCCATGTAATAGATCACCAATAAAAAGAAAAACAAACAATAACCCGATCATCTATTACACAGAAAAAGCACCCCTTATCGCAGACGAGCAATGTTGCGCCGCCCATTTACGCACGTTTGTTTTTGGAACGACAAAGATCGATTTCTGTGACGAACGCTTAGTGCGGTCTACACAAGACAGATTTATGAAAGAAATGATACACGAAGTTTTAATATTATTAATATTATTATTATTATTATTATTATTAGTAAGATTGGTGAAAAATAATGAACACGCACAGGCCGGGTAATTATCAACATTAAATAGTTTTTATTTACCAGATGGCAGATGCAAAATTAGAAAACTAAACGAAACCATTAACTGCTATGCCGGAAATATTAATATTGACTGATGAGTACGATACCAGTTGCTTACTAACATGAACATATATCTTCGAACCATCCTCAAAAAACAAAACAGAAGAAAAATATAAAAACAAGAGATTTAATAAATGCTGAACGTCAGTGGCTAATATACATGAGAAATGTCTATGAAATATTACAATCCTGAATTTAATTGCTAGACTTAAGATCTGAATGTAAAACTTAAGTCGAAAACAAGAGCTACTCAGTGAAAGCAATAACACGTTGTGACATTCATCAAATAAAGCTTAGTAATAGACAAACGTAAGTTGGCCCTAATTCAAAACAGAAAAAGATAGATAGAGATGGTGAGACAGAAGCATTGATGACAGTCTTCGCCACATGCTAGCGAAGAAATATTCATAAACGTAAGAAACGCGCATATGACAGTGTATTAGGAAACTGACTACATGCTGGTGAATTTATTTTCCGGTGCGGAAGCGACAATGGAGAATGACTATCTGAAATATCCAGTTGATTGAAATAGCTCTCTGCTGTGCGCTTAGAGTATTTAAGCGACGTGACCAGATCATCGATCATCAGGTAGAAACAAGTGACCTATAAGACTAAATGTCATTGCTGTGACATGATGAGGTGTTTAGAATATCGGTGTTGAAGATACGACATACACTTCATGTCCTTCTTATCATGCTTAATTTATTCCTTACTTCAAACGAGAATAGATACAGCCAAATTCCTCTGACATCAGAGGCGACAGAGATTTGCAACACAGGATCGTACCGACATACAACTTAAGCAGCTCATCGTCGTCACACGATATGGTCATATCAGGTGAATGACTTCACGATGAGAGAAATAAAATTAAAAATAACATTGTGAAAAACAAATTCAAGATAAACCATACCAAGTTGCCGTTTGCTTCAGCAGAAATACCAAAAACCATTAACAATGCAGCACGAATAGTTCAAACATAACTGGTCACGAACGAAAGACCGCATCTACGGTATGAACAGCAACAGGGAAAAGAAGGAAGTCTTTCCCTTCACCGACAAAAAATAAAAATCAAAAAAACTCTGAGAACGAATTAAACTCCATAAACACCAAACCGTCTCGTTCAAGTAATGATTTTCAGAAACTAATTCAGACACAGCAGTGAAGCAGTTCTTATTTACACTAACTTAAAATTCTCCCATCATTTCGTAAGCGACGAGACAATTAGGCGAACATTCACAGTGATTTCGAAGCCGACTTCGATACAACTTCACCAACACTGATAACCTTATAAAGCATTAATCAGTAAAACTGGTACTATAAGAAAAGACTAGTCCAAATCACAGAACTTAATTAGCGACAAGATTAAAAACTCGTAACATACGTTGATACTACCCCACGTTATGAGGGTTTGATATTTCCGCAGAAACCATGACGTTGAAACGTATAGCAGCACCACAGCTTTTTAACCAAGTTAATACATCACATGTTTTGCATATCGTAAAACTTCAAAAATAAAGTCATATTCTGCTTATTCAGTCATTTCTATTCACTTCACGCACCCCATCATTAATGACTTTGACAACAAGCATGCTCGTATTTGCCAGTAACAGCATCGTTACTTTGGACGAAGAAACTGAAAAGAAAAGCTGTAATGACAGCCCTGGAGTTGGAAATTAGCCGTTAACAACATATTCTGTGTTGCATAAGGCAGAAGCATAGACGGTATCAGCAACAGCAAAAGAGCTGATGAGCGAGTAATAATGACTGATACAAAGAAAAGCAGGTAATTTATAATTGCACACAGACAAAGCCACATACACATACCGGTGGTGTACACAGTGATGCAAAATAGAAACTGAAGACATATACGTAGAAGCCGGTTGCCTCTTCAGCTTGCCAAAATCAATTTGTAATTTTCAGTGTGGTTCTCAACAGACAACAAGCCAGCACTTAAGCTGTCAGCTGAATACAGGGCATATGGTTATTGCAGTTTCGTTAATTGGTGACCACTGTCATGAAGAATGTCAGCAACTGAGTTCATGAAATGTTCTCACTTCGGTAAAAGAAAAGTTATATGACCATGGAATTGGTTGACTATCCAGTTTTACTCAGTACTGTAGATTTGCATCATGCTTGTCTCAGATGACAATCTTCCTAAGCCGGCCCGGAAGGGATTGAAACATACGTGGTTGCTGAAATCAATCGAAAACACGGCAATCGGGACCTTCGTAGTTATTGTAGAAATCATTATAATGAGAAACGAATTTCTATCACTGTTCATAATACTGCCTAGCAGAGCTTACTTGATTTCTTCAACGAGGAACCAGTACTCGTAGACAACGAAGAGCGGTCACATGAAACAACGAGACAGAAAGAGCAGAACATGAATCAAAAAGATCATCTGTGCGCCGGCTGACGCCTTTCTAATAGAAGAGTTGAAAAGACTGAAGGAATATGACCGGTTACTGTTGCATTTTGAATTTTTCTCCACGAATACGAATGGTTAGCTCAAATATGGTAAACAGTTACTGCCAGAGATTAACATAAATAATATAACATGAGTGCTGCTCTTGTTACTGATTTATGACAGTACGTTATACTGGAAGGGGCACATTCGGCCATTTAGTGTTACACAATGTAAAAGAAGGCTGGGACATCAACATAGCAGATCCAGGCACAGCAGACATTCACCTCAGTCACAGAAACTCTTTACACATGTTAAAACACCTGACAAAGGACACAATACTCTGTTACATGTTGACACCTGTTTTGCAGCTGCTGCAGAACAGCCGATGACAAATTCCAAATAAAATTTAAATAGGGAACTGGAAATCTGTGCCGTACTGGCGAAGTACGGTTAGATTCGACAGCAAGACATCGTGGGTGCGGCAGTTAAAATTTGTTACAGCTGGCGCTCTCACATGAGATACGACTACGTTCGTTACCAGAAAAAGATATGTCACTGTTTCGAAAGTTGTGTCCATGCCATACTTTCGGAGCGCGCTTGTATGAGCGAGAAAAAAGCGCACTTTGAAATTAAAAGAAACTGTTGCTCACAGAAACGGAATTGACATCACTAGTTCCTGAAAGTTATTAACGAGCGAGTTCATTTCGCCCTTTCAAATAAATATCTAGATGCACACAGCAATTAAACAAAAAGCCAGTGAAAATGAGAACAAGATTTCCAAAGAGCAATAGACGAACTCCAGTGACCATGGTATAGATTTTATGCAAGACAGTAAACAATATAATTTGAGGATGTACTGATGAAAAACAGAAAGGTAGCACAGAGGTTCAGTGGGCCTTCACTAGAGTAGTACAAAGAAGCCTGGCAACAATAGCTGCAGATCGTTTATCACACAAGACATGCCTACTTCACCCAAATGTTCTTGAAATGCCACATTTTACTGTTTCATTTTAATCTTATTTCACCACTGTTCATTTACACATTATCTATTCTCATAAGAAGCCTTTTCTTGCATAAAATACTAATTATTGTATATTCTCTCCTTCATGCTTGTCACTCCCCCAAAAAATTGTTACACATTAAATATCCTTTCAGATTAAATTAAAGATAAGTAATTGTAGCACTGTCTGAACAGAAAATAGTAAGTATTGCAATGACTTCTTTGGTCTTCATAAATATTGATTATATTTTCTTTGTCTGCCTTCCTTCACTATCAGACAGAATTTCAGTGGCAAACTAGAATCAAGGTGAGTTAAAGATGGAGACTGTTAAAATGATATTTATACAAAGTAATCAGTTAAAGACGAGTAATGAGAGAGAGAGAGAGAGAGAGAGAGAGAGAGAGAGAGAGAGAGAGAGAGAGAGAATAATGAATTTGTAACCATTTATACTAAGACAAGGTTGGTCAAAATTGAAGCAAATGAGAGAATGAGAGAAGCATTAAAAACTAACACACATTCAGAACAAATAATAAAGATAATAAGTAGGTTGTGAATAATGTCCTTGACGTGCTGTTAAGAACAAAACCACTGCCCAGTGACAAGTGTGAGGGGAGTGGCCACAAGTGCATAATACTCAGGATTTAAGCAAATCCAAACATACAGAGCAA
>NC_089748.1:63222983-63237983 GCF_040412425.1 Macrobrachium rosenbergii
TAATGTGGTTCGGATTCCACACACATTGGAAGGTCCCGTTACAGGGTAACCGATTGGTTCCTTAGCCACGTAAAATGATCTGATCTCTTCGGGCCAGCTCCTAGAGGGCTGTTAATCAGCTCAGTGTCTGGTTAAAACTATGATATACTTAAATCGCAGGTACTGTGGAAGTAAAAACTGGATAGTCAACCAATCAGAGCATAATTCGCATTTGTTTGAACTTATAAACTTTTCTTTTACCAGAAGTGAGTCATTTCATGAAGCTCAGTTGTAGTTTGACCAAATAACTTCGCGGTAGTCTTGAATACACTACTGATTAAGCTGACTGCAATGGCACATATCTTACACTGCTATTCAGCCGATCAGCTAAGTTAAGCAACTTTACGTTTGGTCAATATTTGGGGATACGCTGGAAAGTTACAAATTTACAGTTTTACAGCAAAACTTTAAGAGAATTTAACCAGCCCATGTCCTCATTATGTATGCTGAAGTTTCTATTTTGCATCACCCTGTGAAATGCACGCACCGGTATGAGTGTGTGTATGTGAGCGAGTTTGTATATGTGTGCAATTATAAATTACCTGCTTTTCTTGTATCGAATCATTTATTAAAACTCTCTCGCTCATCCAACTTTCTCTTTTGCACAATTCCCTTTGATACACGTCTATGCTTCTGCCTTATGCAACACAGAATATGGTGTTAACAACGTAATCGTTTCCAACATACAGGCGCCAGTCATTACAACTTTTTCTTTTTTTCAGTTTCTTCTGTCCAAAGTAACGATGCCTGTTACTGCCCAAAGTACCACGAAACATCCAATCAGCCCAAGCTCTTGGCGGTTGTTGTACTTATGCTTGTTGTCAAAGTCATTGTGACCTTAGACAATCTGTGGAGGTGGGGTGCAAGGGAAGGTGTACAGAGAGAGAGAGAGATGACTTGGAATAACCCTAGAATACAACATTTTTTTTTATTTTTTTGAAGATTTTACGAGTATGCAAAACATATGATGCCATTAACTTAGTTAAGAAAAGCTGTAGTGCTGCTTTAATGCACATGCAATATTTTAGGTTTTCTGGCGTCGTCATCGTTTCTGCAGAGAAACATCAAACCCTCATAACGTAGGGTAGTATCAACAGCTTATGTTACGGAAGTTTTTAATCTTGTCCGAATGAGTCGGGTGAACACCAGCTATTATTTATACAAAAGTTTCTGTGATTTTTGGGACTTGAAGATCTTTTCTTATAGATACTCAGTTTTTACTGATTAATGCTTCTATAAAGATTTATCGAAAATTAGTGGTAACGAATTCATTATCAGAGGTAACTCGAAACTTATTAACTTAAATCACTGTGAATGTACACCTAATTGTCCTCCATTAAAACCTACAAGAATAATGGGAGAACCTTTTTGGAAGTTAATCAGAACATAAATAAGAACTGCTACACGGTGCTGTGTCTGAAAAGATGGATTTCACAAAAAAAAAAAAATCATACTTTAAGAACCTAGGCAGAGACAGTTCGTGTTCGCTGAGAGTTTAATTCGTTCTCAAATTGACACTGCGTTTTTATTGATATTTTATTCCCTTAATCGAGAAATTGTGAAGGAAAAGGCTTCCATACTTTCCCAGTTGCCGTTCCCATACCACTTAGATGCCGTCTTTCGTTCGTGACCTGAGGTTAATGTTTTGAATTTCTGCAGTTCTGTTGCTGCATTATTAATGGTTATTGAGTGACTCTTCTAACTGAAACAAACAGCAACTTGGTATAGTTCCCTATCTTAGATTTATTTTTCCTTTTTAATGTTAATTTTTTTAATTTTTTTTTTTACTCTCATCATTAAGAAAGTCATTCACCACCTGACTTCTATCAGCATTCAGAACATATATTATATCGTGTAACTGACGATGAGCTGCTTAAATTATATGTCGGAAATTGCGATCCTGTATGATGCTTACGAAATCTCTGTCGGCCTCTGATGTCAAAAGAGAATTTGAAGCGGTATCTATTCTCGTTTTATGCGTCAAAGGAAGTCTAAAGGAATAAATTAAGCCTTGATAAGAAGGACATGAAGTGTATATTCGTATCTTATAACACCGATATTCACAAACACCTCATCATATTATCAAAGCAATGACATTTGGAGTCTTACATAAAGGTCACTTACGTATTTCACCACCTGATAATCTGATGATCTGGGTCACGTCACTTAAGGATACTCTAAACTCGCACAGAAACCAATGGAGAACATTTCAATTGCTCAATGGCTGGATGAGTTCGCTCACCAAAACATCCTCCATTTCGTCACTTCCCGCACCGAATGTGTGGAAAATCGCAAATCTGTTGATTCACCAGCATCGCTAATTCAATTTCCTAATACACTGTCATATTATGCGAGTTTGCTTACGTTTTATGGGGCCGAATATTACTTCGCATAAAATATGGCAAAGGAAGTTAACTGAGCTGTCATCCGAATGCTTCTGTCTCCGCCATCTCTATCTATCTTTTTTTTCTATTTTGGAATTACAGAGACAACTGACGTATCAGCATCTATTACTAAGCTTTATTTGATGAATAGAAAACAATCACAGCATTATTGCACAAAAACCACTGAGTGAATCTTGTTTTCGACTTAAATTTTACATTCTAGATCATATCCGAATCTGAAAAATTAAATTAAGGATTCACAGTTGTAATAATTTCCTTAAACATTTCTCATATAACATAATTATTGTACAGTGACGTTGCTCAGCGACATTAGGAATCTCTTGTATTTATATTTTCTTCTGTTTTTTTTTTTTTTTGAGGGATAGTTCAAGAGATATATGTTCTTATGTTAGTAAGCCTTGGCCTAATTATCAGTACTCATATTAGTCCAAATATTATTAATATTTCCGGCATGGCAGTTATATTTGTGGTTCCGTTTGTCTTGTAGTTTCTAATTTTGCATCTGCCTTTTAATATGATTAAATAAAAACTATTGAACGATGTTGATAATACTTGAAAACAACCAATGCGTGACTTCAAGATATATTTTTCACTGCAAACGTTTCTTAAATAATAATAATAATAATAATAATAATAATAATAATAATAAAACTTCGTCTTAATCGATTTCTTTCATAAATCTGTCATGTCCAGCAGACCACACTAAGCGTTCGTCCACCAAAACGTTTCGAAATCGCGAATCCTTTCGTCTAGAATTTAAAAAAACAAACGCATGCGTAAACGGGCCGGCGCGAAAGCAAATTGCTCGTCTGCAGCGTTAGGCATCAATGGGGTTAGCGTTTCCTGTGCGAGCCAGATGATCAGGATATTGTTTGTTTTTTCTTTTATATTAGTGAGGAGTCATATTACATGGGAGACATTAAAACCAGAGCTCCTGCGTCCTTAAGTTTTGCAGGCGCTATCATACGTATTAGAAAGCAAGTCTTCCTTTTCTCGGCAAGTTGGACAGGTCGGTATAGTTCTCGGCCAGCACACTATTAGGCCTGCGTTCGAGTCTCTGGCCGGCCAATGAAGAATTAGAGGAATTTATTCCTGGTGATAGAAATTCATTTCTCGTTACAATGTGGTTCGGATTCCACAATAAGCTGTAGGTCCCGTTGCTAGCTAACCAATTGGTTCTTAGCCACGTAAAAAAATAAGTCTAATCCTTCGGGCCAGCCCGAGGAGAGCTGTTAATCAGCTCAGTGGTCTGGTTAAACTAAGGTACACTTAACTTTTCTCGGCAAGTCAGCAATCTCCAGATTTGTCTTGGATAAATTTTACCGCAGAAATGTTGACTAGATTCGCACCGGCTGACTTGCCATTTAAATAGATTTATGTAAGAAGAAGAATTACAGTAATCTCTCATGAAGAACGTGAATTTCCATTTGTGGTATTTCATATGTTAGCCAAAGCTTCGGCGGAACTACCAATCGCTTGTCAGTGGAGAGCCCTCTTGGACCGGTAGCATCAGTTGACGAAAAAGAGGCACAAAAGGGGCAGCCCAGCTTGCTGCCCTTTTATTAGTCTCAGTATGAGACCACCCACTCCGTGTGCTTACCCTTACGCTGATGACCATAACTGTTGCAATGTAATGTTAGAGAAACCAAAATGTCAAACGTAATTGGATGAGAGATCTTATCAAGTGATCGTGAATCCCGCTAATTCCGACAAGCAGCTTAAGCTTACGAAGAGAGAGAGAGAGAGAGAGAGAGAGAGAGAAATTAAAATGTGACATAGATGACAGATATCGAACATCTTGTTGAAATTGTGTTATATCCCAGATCAAAAATCGTTCCTTTTTATTTTGGGTTATGACTGTTTCCTTATTTTTCAACGGAGCCGCCCTTATCCAAACTCTGTTTCTTTCTGTTACATTTTTCGTCTGTCTTTCGCTTCTTTTTCTTCATTTTTATGTATGTGTGACATCCAGACCTCCGCTATTGCTACAAAGTCGCACTACCTCTGACTGCTAATTTGGCGCTTTTTTGAGATATCAACTCGGTCACATTCCCTTAATCCTTCTATTTTTCTTAGGTTACTCTTTAGGAAACAAGGAAAACTATCTATCTATCTATCTATCTATCTATCTATCTATCTATCTATCTATCTATCTATCTATCTATCTATCTATATATATATATATATATATATATATATATATATATATATATATATATATATATATATATATATATATATATATATATATATATATATATATATATATATATATATACATACATGCATTATATATATATATATATATATATACATACATGCATTATATATATATATATATATATATATATATATATATATATATATATATATATATATATATATATATATATATATATATATATATATATACTGTATACATACATACTAGAGAGCGAGAAAGGATGAAGTAATGAAACAACTAAAATCATCCAAGGGTGATTAAAAAAGGGACACAACAACCCCAGCAGGATGGGTTTTTAGAGTTATGGTCAAGGGGCTTATTGGCTTGTTGCCACTCCTCTTGATAGCCAGTTGTCTTGTCAGCAACAAAGTAGGAATGTCTCCCCTCTCTTCACCCTTCCCTCTCCCCCAGCCTTTATCTCGTCCACAACATTGCTCTCTCTCTCTCTCTCTCTCTCTCTCTCTCTCTCTCTCTCTCTCCAGGTTTTATTAGCGGCGGTAGTCGTCTGCCCCTAATTGAATTAAGTTTTGTATCTTTTTTCGAAGACACTTCCAAAAGGGAAGACATTCCTTTTTCTGCAACTCTTTTTGTTTCTCTCATTTTGCACTTTTTATTTATATTTCAAGACCGTTTATTTTATCGTCCGAAACCTGTTTTGTTTATGAATATCAAATTATCAAATTAGCATTTTAACACTCAACATTTTTGAAACTCGTTAATAAATACTTGTAACGTTGTTTGGATGGTAGTGAATCTACTCCACACTGTTCACTCCACATGGATATCTTTATAATCTGAAGTTGGGCTTCACATTAAAAGTTTCACGGTTATCGCCAGAGAGGGACTAAAACATGGTTATTGCTATCTCAAAACATCAAAGTTGCAAAAAAATTATATATATATATATATATATATATATATATATATATATATATATAAATATATATATATATATATATATATATATATATATATATATATATATATATATATATAAATATATAAATATATATATATATATATATATATATATATATATATATATATATATATATATATATATAAATATATATATATATATATATATATATATATATATATATATATATATAATATATATATATATATATATATATATATATATATATAAATATATATATATATATATATATATATATATATATATAAATATATATATATATATATATATATATATATATATATATATATATATATATATAAAATATATATATAAATATATATATATATATATATATATATATATATATATATAAAATATATATATAAATATATATATATATATATATATATATATATATATATATATATATATATATATATATATATATATATATATATATATATATATATATATATATATATATATATATATATATATATATATTGTAGAATCTACTGGTCACATTTACCAGGCACATATATGTAATTCTAATAGCCAAAATGCCTCTTAACTTCTCGAACTCTTCGCGCTTTTTTGGATATGCTTGTAACTACGAAGCCGAAATATCCAAACGGAAGAAGAAATTGTGTGTGTGTGTGTATTTAATAGTATTTATTCCGCTTTGCGAAGCGTAAACATCACTACTGCCTACGTAATGGATTTGCAGGACCATAAGCTGTAGAAATTCATGATGGCTGACTGGTTGAATGAGAGAAAGAGGGATTAACGTTATGACACCTAGGGAGACAAATATGAAAAGTCGAAATACACAGGAATGTGAAAGACGGCCGTTTATGTTGTTGAGGAAGGGAAAGGGGAAGCATTTGGACTGTCATGGAGAGTGTAAGGAGTGCTGAATGAGTACATAGTATTAGTTGATCTTAAAAACATATGAATAGGATTGGACGTTATGGAGGAAATATAGTGATAGAGTTTATGAAGCAAATTAGAATGTGAAGACCGTTGGAAATGCATTCAAATGCTTGGTATGCATAAGAGGAATAGTAATAGGAATATTTATTAAAGATATATTAATGATGAAATTTTTTTTAACTGAATTGTAAAAATTGAAAAATATAAATATGGAGATATTAAAAGTGGTATAAAGGTTGGCGGAGTGGTGATGCCAGAGTTGTACGGGGGAATTACAGGGGCATAACAATGTAAATGTCGGAGGGCATATAGTAATGTTTTAATTAGGAATTTAAAACGGAGAGATTGGCAGAGCGGAAGCAACATGGGGTTCGATTAGTAACCAGGTTCGTAGATAAATCTGTTGTGAAACAGATATGTAGGAATTTAGGAAAAAAAAAGGAGAAAGCCGAATATTGCACATAACATAAAAAGAGATGAGATGAGAGGGTGCTGATGGCTCTAAGTAAAAGTATGTATAGCTTAGTTTTACCAGACCACTGAGCTGATTAACAGCTCTCCTAGGGCTGGCCCGAAGGATTAGACTTATTTTACGTGGCTAAGAACCAATTGGTTAAGTGTAAAAGGTTAATTGATAATATATCTCGGAATATCTTGCATAGATAAGATGAAACGGACTAAAATCTAATAAGTCTAAATTGAAGTTTCTGTTGCAGTTACAATGTACTTTTAGTTATACTTTCAAAATCCTTCTTCTTAGAAAAACAGGCTCAAGAGCATCATCTTTTCTTTTAAGTATTATTAGTACAAAATTATTACCGTTGTAGAATTTGACACTTAAATCTACAAATAGATGAAGGTCAACTATACTGTACTTTGGACTTCTCGATTTTAATTTTCTGTAAAAGAAACTATTATGCCGGCTTTGTCTGTCCGTCCGCACTTGTTTCTGTCCGCCCTCAGATCCTAAAAATTACTGAGGCTAGAGAGCTACAAATTGGGTTGTTGATCATCCACCCTCCAATCATCAAACATACCAAATTGCAGCCCTCTTAGCCTCAGTAGTTTTTTTTTTAAAGGCTTGTTAGCCATAATCCGTCATTTTAACGATAAAGGGTAGGTGGCCACCGGGATTTGGTTAAAGTTATCATTTAGCGGCTCATACAGCATTATACCGAGACCCCCGAAAGATAGATCTATTTTCTGTGGCCTTGATAATACGCTGTAGCGGATGTACGGAAAACTCGATTGCGCCAAAGAAACTTCGGCGTATTATTTACTTGTTTGTGTATTATCATCTCTTCCATTTTCATAGTAATAAGTTTTTTTTTCCAACAGTTCCCCGTTACTCTGATTTCTATAATTAGGGTTTAAGATTCTTGTATACCAAACTCCGAATATTTTTACGGTTCTTAAATCATATTCCTTTGTCATTTAGAGATTAGGAGGCAAAGGAAATGGACAAAATGATTGATAGAAAAAGATAGAGGCAGATAATTAGTCCATGTTAGAGAGAGAAGAGAGAGAGAGAGAGAGAGAGAGAGAGAGAGAGAGAGAGAGAGAAACTTCTGTGATTACAGTAAAGCGGACAAATTAGTTGAAACATTTTATTTCTCATCTTCATTATTGTCATTTCTATGTGCCCAATTTTTAGTTTCCATATTTAGTTATTCTTTCCTGTAAACTTAACTTTTGCTGAAAACAAACTAATAAGAATAAGGCGAAAGCACGATTTCCTAACCGTATTTATCGAGTGTCGTTCCGCGTCGTAGATTTCACCGTGACTTAGTGTGAGTCCTCTGGTTTGTTTAGCTTCGCGAGTGTTTATGTTTCTTCCCTCAGTGTTTGTTTATCATCAGGATATCTTGCTTTTCTCATGGAAATCCGTCTTGTGTGAATTTCATTCCAGCATCATCTGTTTAGCTTGATTTAATACCTGTGTTTTTTTTTTCCCAAGGAACTGGAGCAGGTTTCCCGTTAGAGAATGACTCAATATCTATTCGTTCTTGCTGTCATATTTAAAAAAAACAAAACTGCTACATGTTGTTGATATGAAGGTAACCAGACTGTGTGTGTGTTATGGGCTGGGTGGGTGGGTGTGTGTCTGAGTAATAAGAGAGAGAGAGAGAGAGAGAGAGAGAGAGAGGAGAGATTAAATCGTGATAAATGGATGTCCCCATAGCCATTTAAGTTTTTTAACATCATTTTTGAGTTTTAGAATAAAAATCAGGTGGATATTTCTCTTTCCACAAACAAACTAACTGTGTTAAAGAAAATAACATACTTGAAAAATGTTTTAAGCTTCAGCGGAGGAAATTAACAATTCTATTGAATTTGAGCTAAACATTTTGTTTTCGTGGATGCAATCGTTAATGGCATAAAATTTTCCAAAAGGAAACGGAAATTTATGGGAAATTAACGTAAAGTCTTTGCCGATTCACATACGAAAATGGAGGTCCCTAATATTAAGATTAATAATAAGAAATGCGATAGTTTTCTAGGTACGGAAGAAAACTAGGGATGTTTAAAAACAAGAAAAAATGCACAATCATTAAGTTTTCTCTCGCCGCAATTTTTTACGAGTTTTCCTGTACAATTTTTAAGATGTATATGCGTAGTTTTCTATGAAACTCTAGAGCCATGGCCCAAGAAAAAAATGCTCTTCAGCCGCGGCCAATGTATATGAACCTTTCAGCTACGGCTCGGTGGTGGCCCGTGTTGTTGGCACCTATAGCGGTGCCAGACGCAAGATCATGGCTAACCTTAACCTTAAATAAAATGAAAACTTCTGAGGCTAGATGGCTGTAATTTGGTATATTTGATGTCTGGAGGGTGGATGACCAACATAAAAAGTGCGGAGGGACAGACAAATAGCCACCTCAATAGTTTTCTTTTACAGAAAACTAAAAGTTGCAATTTGCATAACATTTAGATTGTATGGTTTTTGTTTTAAGATTTCCCTTTGTATATGAAAATGGAAAGCAATAATACCATACAATTGTAAAATGAAATAAGAATTTCCAGTGAGTGTGAAATTTCATGCCAGACATGTCACATGATAATCCTAATTATGAAGTACTGAGAGGCACTAGTAAAGCCGTTACGTAAACAATCTTTCAACCGCATATGCATGAATATCTATGTCAAATAAGCAGTGTTGAAAGTAAAAATTCATTTGGAAAAAGTGAAGAGGCCGGTATCCATCAGGAAAGCAGTGCTGTTGTGAAAAAGTGTGAGAGAGCGAAAAAGCACTGGAGGAGGAAACAAAAATATTTTTAAAAAGAACGGAAAAATAGGAAAGTCTAAAAGACATGTTGAACGCTAAATGCATTGTAGATTGAAATCTAAAAGGATCGGCTAAGATCAGTTCACAAAAGCCTTCATACAAAAAATAATCGTTCTATTTCGTTCATCAATACACTGGAAGTACAAAATTCATTTGAAAAGACCAACTCTCTACAAGTAAAAAAACAATTTCGAGATTCAATAACAGTATGGGTAATGATACTGTAAAAAGATATCGATAGTAGCAATTTACAGTAAACATAAGCGACACAATAAAACTATTAAGAGAGTCGATGACGTATACAAAAGTGTACGATAAAAACCCCTGAAGCAAATATAAATTTTAAGGTGTTTTAATAACAATCACAAGACACATTTGTACTTCTTGTTCCCTTTTTCAGAGATGTGAAATTATACAACGTAATTTATCAGGTGCAATTTACAAGCCCGACAGACCGTGTCGTCTTCTCTTATTAGACGGTTTTCTATGGCGGCAACAGCAACTAATCTAGTCTTGGTGAGATGTGGAAGGATGGGTCATCTCGGATAGTCTTACCTTAACCCTGTCTAGCTAACGGAATGGTTTATTGCCATCGACTCTATGATATCAAAACACTTTCGTTTGATTTTGCCCAGGGCAGTTGTGAAGTCTTCTGATCTCCAAGTGTTCAAGCGAGGAGCTAATTCATTCCAGCTTTCTGCTGACGCTTCTTGAATTCAGATGTGTAAGTTTTATCTGTTTTCTGATATTGTTCACTTATCACCTTTCCCTTTAACTTGTCTCTCATTGCAGGCTGATTTCCCTTTGGAGCCCTCTTTTGTTTATAGCTGACTCTGTCCTTAAAGGTTTTCAGTTGAAAATTTAAAAAAAGAAACATAATTCGCTGGATGAAGTTTCTGAGCAAAACACTTCCGCTGCATATTGCGAACATTCACCTAAACTGTTAGATTATCTGTGCTTCAACATTCACCACTTTATTACACGCTCTATCACTTTTCACAGGAAAAGCAATTATTCATTTATGTCACCTATGAGATATTCACCCATACCTAGACCTATCCCCACTATACACACACCTACACAAAGGAAATTTCATCCGCAGCAGAAGCGAAATGATTACGTTATAATTAAGACTATAAACTCTCTTAAGTTCCTTTTTTTGATTGATTTGTGGGCTTAAACTATGGGAGCCTTAGCTCTGTCAAAAATTAATTCTCTACCACCTAAGGCTCAGATTACAATTAACCAACAATGCCATAAAAGATAATATTTCAGACAACAGTGATCTGTAGAAGTCAAGGGTTTAAATGCACTCTCCTTACAGAACTTAAACATTAGATCTGAGCTGAGATGATGAGATCTGGACACTCAGCGAAACCTTCAATTCCTCTTCTGCGAAGAGCATAGCAGAGAGTGTTGATAACATTCTTCAGATACATCTCCAAGATTCCTTTGATAGATGCTCAACAGGGTAATAGAGGGTGACAAATTCCTCAAGTTATACTGTGATCGTGCCGTGACTTAAATACGGAGGAAAATTGTCTTTATGACCTTTGTGCCCTTTCAACAATGAAAATGTTCTGCTAACAAAAAAAAAAAAAAAAATATCTCCAAGTAGCACATGGAACGGCCTTAACCGAAAAACCAGACTATCAGTTAAGGAGGAAAATTTCCGCTAAGACCCCAACGAACAGCAGGAACTAAAAATTTCAAGCTGCAATGAATTAATGGAAACATTGATTATGAGAAACAGTAGGGTACTCAAAGAAAAAATGAACAGATAACCAATACATTGCACACATTCTTGTTAATAGGGATCTGTCAACCCTTCAAATCTAACAGTGTTGGTCATTACCATCACAGCTCTGCACAGACATCAGTAATATCTTAGAAACCCAGCTATCATTTCCCAAAATCAAGGCTTGTAGGCCTGAAACAAAACGGATGATTATAGGTTCTGAAATTATCCACCCTGAGACAAGGACATCAAAAGCAAGAATGCCTCACAAGCTATGAAAGAAAAATGCCAACATACTTTAAAAATTAATTCATATATATTTTTCCTTAGACAAGGAGTCGTTTAAATTCTCAACCAAGAACAATGCTTGGAGGGAGACAGCCAGTAAAAAAAGAGTAAGATAGCAAGTGACAAGGAGGAATAATAAATGAAGATACTCTCAACATTGTTGGAAAAGGAATAAACAATAATATTGATATACTGTAGAAGTCATACCCTTTCATCAGAAACCAAAGAGAAAAAACAGAGAAGGAATGAGATAGAAAACCAGACAGACAGACAGAAAGACAGATATCAAGAGTGATGGGTCATCAGCTTGACTCATCCACCACTGTATTACACATTCCAAACCTTAGAGGACAAAAATGTGGCTGAAGCAATACCCATCTTTATATGTCATTGTTAAACGAATTTGTCTGAATGCTGAGGCAGACAGATTTTATCTTCAATAAAAACTTCCCTTGGAAGAAATTAGTCCCCCCATGCAAAAGCAAACGAAGGGGTTTTGATTAATATCTCAGGCACAGCCGATTGCAATAAACAATTCGTTTACCTAGACCTAATCGACGAGTACGTGGACATGCAAGATAAAGAGACTGTCCGAAACGACCCATCCTACCATACCAAGAGTAGATAATAGCTGCTGTTGCTGCTTTAGACAGTCTTCTAATATATTGCTTTAAATCATCAGAGATGACAACACTTATCAAAAGACGGTCTGCCGGGCTTGTAGGTTGCGACTGATTGTATCTATTTCCTTCTCAGAAAATAGCGACGGAAGTTTCCGGTAAGAAAGTGCTGGTTTGGTGATTTTTATTAAAACATCTGAAATTTTTGTTTTTACTAAGGGGGTTTTTATTATAATTGTTTTTTCTACGTCGTCGAATCTCATATGTTAATAATTTCATTGTGGCGCTTTGTTTACAGTCAATTGCATATGCCAATTATTTTTCTAGTATCATTTCGCAGTCTTTTATTGAATCTCGAAATTGGTTTTCCTTATACACAGCTAGTCTTTGTAAACGAATTTTCTATTTTCGCTTTGTACGGTGTCAATTCTGAAAGATTAATTTTTTTTTTTTGTGTGAAGCTTTTGTGAGCGGCTCGTACCCATTCTGTCCCTTTTAGGTTTCAATTTGCAATTCATTTAGCTTCCAATGTGTGTTGTAGACTCTCCCATTTTTCCGCTGTTTTGAAAAATACTTGTGTTCCCTTCGCCAGTGCGTCTTTCGCTCTTGCACACTTGTTCACAACAGCTCTGGTCTCCTCGTGGATACCTGCCTCTTCCCTTTTTCCACACTTTTTATCACTGTTTATTTAACATATATATATTCATGAATAGTCGGCTGAAGGATTGTTAAGGTCATGGCTTCATAAGCGTCTCCCGTCATTCCAAAATTAAGATTATTATTCCACATAACTTTGGTGCAAATTCACACTCGTGGGAATTTCTCATTTCAGTTTAAATTTGTATGGTATTGTTTTTTTTTTTTTTATATACGTAAAGGGAAATCCTAAACAAAACAAAAACCCGCAAAAGAAATGTAGTAAGCAAGTTACTATCTTTAGAATTTAATTATTTATTCTGTAACCAGCATACTGCGCATTTCATGCATCTTACTATTTAGTGATTTTTTACCGATGTTACGTTAATTTCCCCCGTTTTTTGGAAAATATAATATTCGGGATTGAATCCCAAAAAGCAGAATTTAGCTTTAATTCATTTTCATTTTTCATTTCTTCCGCTACTTATCACATTCTTCAAATGTTATTTTTTTTATTATCATGTATGATTGTCTTTTAAAAAAGTGGACAGTCTATCATTTTAAGATAATTGCATGAACATGTGCTTAGAAATATTTTGTCCCCTTATTTCCACATTTCGTATACAAATGTTTAAGGATGGATAGTTTTGCAGCTACAGAATAAAGAATAGTCCGTGTTTCACTGACATTTTTGCACGCTTAACGGTGTTAAATGAAATCTATATCCATTAGCTAATGAAGCGCTTCTATAATTTTGTGATACCCTCCCGTCTGACATAAACTGCATACGAATCACTTCCGATGCAATCTCCTGTTTTGTCATAATACAGAAAATTAGATTTAATATTTCAACGAATTTCAACTTATGCAAATGCTGACGGAACGAAATTTATTTGAAAATTGAAAATCAGTTTTCTTTGCCATTTATTCTGAAGCAAACTTGCTTCCCCAAGCTGAATCTGACCAGTTTCACGTGTCAGACATAAAAATCTGTTAATTACAACGGATATATCTATATCTGCCGTGTAGACTCTTAAGTTCTATGCCTTTGCCAGTAAGGAACAACCATATACTTACAATATATTTCTAGGAAAAATCACCACCTAAAATTTAGCGACAGAAATTAAGTACATGTTCAACAAAATTATTTTGTGTTTATAAGCAATTATCTAAATACGCAAACATACATAACCTAATTCCACCGAGTTAGAGAAGAAACTCCAGTCAGGTAAGCAAGTTCATGTTCGGTGACCTAGAATACTGTATATTAAGTGCTCATATTCATATTATAAAACGGAATGAGATTGTACTGTTCTAAACATGTGCGGTAGTGAATTATTTATTGTGCAATAAAAGGTTTGGGAGATTCTTCTTATGGCAAAGGTTGATCCACGTTATATCATCACGTCACCGACACATCACGTCACGTCACCGCCACATCACGTCACGTCACCGTCCCATCAGCCGTGCCATGTATTCACACTATCCATCACGATCCCGTTCAGTTCGTACCCAATCTCCCAGTAGTCATGGCGCCTCACAGATTTAGTATTAAGGAACTTGCATACCGTCACGTCACGTCAAAATATTCTCTCCAAGAGAACGTGTCGTGAAGTGACGCTGGATGCCGTGTGCTGGATGGTGACGTGACGTGATGGTGTGAACAAGTCCATTTGATTACATGTAAGAAATTCTCACGTACTCTGACGTGACGTGGTATGTCTGTGACGTGATCGTATAATGTGAATCAGCTTTTAAAGACGGAAAATGAAGTACAGTCTGTGAATATTCGAGGTAACATGGAAAAGGAAAGGAATTTGTTTATACGGTTTTAATACAGCCTCTTATTTCATGGAGGAGACATTGCATAAAGCAATTACAAATTATACAGTAGATAATTACGGCAGTT
>NC_089748.1:63242983-63247983 GCF_040412425.1 Macrobrachium rosenbergii
ATTATTATTATTATTATTATTATTATTATTATTATTATTATTATTAAAGAACGCAGTAAATAATCCCCACCCCAACTACTTATTTTAAGATGATTACCTTTTCATTCAACAGTAGGACTTATATATATCTGGGTTTCTTTGAAAATTCATTAATTCTCGGGTTAGGCTGAGATCCTGAGCAGTATTAGAATTGGTATCACTTTGTTGTGTCTTAAGTTCTGGTGTTGCCGTAGATGTTAATATTTCTTTAAATCAGAAAAAATCTATAATAAGTACTTGAAATGCAAAATAATGTATCAGAATTGTAAAATATATTCCAAATCTGCTATTTTACCATTGAAACAATTTTTCATTTTATATTCACCAAAAAAAAAAATATAAAACTTTCCCAAATTCAAAGTCAGCCCATGGTAACCATGGCCAGAAAATTGCCAAGATATTGTAACCCTAAACTCTTACTTAGGAAAAGGCTGCATAGCCAAAGCAACAATAGCGATAATAATTCATCAGCATTGCATCATATTTCCCTTCCGCTGTGGAAGCATCGTCGCCTCTTTTTTCCAAGACTGGAGGAAGGAACGCTGGCTGAGCACATGATTTCACGGAAGACTACGCCAATTGATAAGGAATGCTGGCCATTCGCGGCAGAGGGATACCAATGGTCGAGGATCGATGAATGACGAAATATGCATCGTCTTTTGAGAAAGGAATTTTACTAACATCCTTAAGAAGTTTTCCGAGATCCATGCTGTTCTGGTCTTGGTTTTGTAGGAGTTTCTGATGATTAATCAGGTTTATTTGGGGCCAGTGTCATTTCTGTGGGAAGAAGGAAGAGGGTGGGTGGGGTTTTAAGGTGTCTTAGTTTTTTTTTTTTTCCGCAGTTAGACTAAACATAGTAAAGATTTTGCTTCCAGATGTACATAGGTACATAGGGAAGGACGCTTGCAGGATGCTCATCCCACTCAGAGATTTATATTGCAAGTCGTCTCTGTGGTTCACCGGTTTCATATAAAGAATGCTGCAAGTGCAGTAAGTTTACTTGTACAGTATATAAGGCACTGCTTTCTCACATTGTTTGCTTCGTATACTTTTAATTCATCCATTATGTCTAAATGCAAAATTAATTTGCATTCTCTTTATAGTGTAATAACTCTTCCAATTACTCGTAGACGTCCAGTGTAAAAGCTATAGGAAAATACAGATGACTAGTTCTCCTTCACCCTGCTTGCTATTCATATTTCATAAAAATACGTGTAAATTCCATGGAAATGGTTATCACAGAAAAAAGTGAACGCTGCGCCATGATGGTGCCCCAAAAAGGAAAATCATAAAAACGGCATCATGTTGAAGAGAGCTTCCTTTTTTTATTTCATCATTGAGAAATAAGCAGTTGTAAGGAAGTGCAGAAGCAACAGCGCGTAACGTCACAAACCATTTAGCGTCTGCCAAACAGCTGAAACAACGCGCACCAGTACTGATTCAGTCAACAATACTTGCACTGACATTTTGGGGATAATAAGCCATCTGCTAAATTGACATCAGGAGTGTTGACACCAGAACAGAAAATGGCCGGGATATAAAACATCAGGTCACTTTTGACCCGCTTCCATGGTGATGAAAGCCAACCAAGCGGTAAACCACATTTTGTCGCCTACCAGAAAAATTCAGCAGGTGTCTGTTAGAAAGGTGATGCCCTCATTTTAGGAGTACTAGGACAAGAGTCAGACCATCACTGAGAAGTATTGCATATTAGAAATAGAGCAGATGAAGAAAGCAATGGAAGTGAAAACTTGGGAAGATTATGGAATGGAGTTCTGCTGCTTCAGAACAATGCCGTGGATGGAGTGACCAACTATGGCTTATTGATGCATCATGTAATTTTGGCTTCTGTTTCCGTAGCTGAGATCACGAACTCTTCATGTTATTTCATTTTATTTTTTATTTATTTATTTTTTTTAACGAGTATTTCGAGGCGCAGAAGCAACCTCTTTCTACAATGGTATAAAAGATACGTAATGATGTCAGCGGAGCACGTGTACTGATATTAGACCAACTCTTGGATAATGGCAAGATATTGTTATGCTGCTTGTATACTCGTTCTTGTATACAAATTTTGTTTCTATTTTAAGTTGAATCTTGCTTTCTGAAACGTAGCTTTCAATTTTTTTTATACCAATAATAATTTACGATATTATGTAAAATGCATTAGAGCTTAAGAAAAAATGTCTTCACTGTGAGGTGGCACAAGGTACAGTAGTTTTAAAACATCCAACTCATTTGGCGTCCTTAGGTCAGCTTGGCTTTCCCTATAGGAGAGGTATCGCCAGAAGGGTAGAGCCTTCTGAACCGCCAATCATTTGAGGTGTTTCATATCTCTGGTAATGACTTTTAATTCTTAAAATTTCAGTACTTATATGCATCATATTATTTCTTATCTCTCATTTGCATGAGTTTTCGTTGTATTTAATTTGAATCTTGCTTTCTGAAATATAGGTCTGACCAATTTTATATCATTTGATCCCCGATTTACGATATAAACACGGCAAAATGCAGTTTTGCCGTGTTTAGTAGCTTAAGAAAAATGTGTTTGCCGTTCACTGTGGGTGATCAAATGTACAAGGTCTGATATTTTTAAACATCCAAAACACATTTGACTTCCCAGGGCTTAGTTCAACACGGCAAAACTGGGTTCCACTGTTTTGCCGTGTTTAATGGTATCAAATGCCAGAAGGGTAGAGCATTCCCAGTGATTACGCGCCAATCCCTGTTTCAGGTGTTCCCTGTCTCTATAATTTCCTTTTTCTAGTTCTTAAAATTTGATCTGTATGTCCCGTTGCTAGGTAAACAGTTGGTTCTTAGCCACGTAAAAATAAATCTAATTTTGCAGCTCAGTGGTCTGGTTAAACTAAAAAATACTTTAAAAATATACTCCTCTTTTCCTATTTATTATAGAAATATTTCGTATCCAGTACAAAATGGAGTAAGTTCCAAGGCATCATACTATGATTATATATTAATTCGTTCATTCACTTATTTAATGTTCTTTACTGAAATAATGCTGAAAGTCCTAACTGTTGGCCAGACCGGACTTCCACATGTCGTAAAACATTTTCTCAGACAATCGAGTTCTTCTGTAGACTCGATGGAATCATCTGTTGTTTACAGCTTCCTGTCACTGAGCATTTCCGTCTCCTTGGACCTCTCTTCTGCCATTTGTTATCGGTTGTTCTTTATTCGGGAACATTCATTCTTCCAAGTCCATTTCATCTATTTTATCTTTCTGTGCGTTTTCATAGCCATGTCTTTTGTGAACTCAACTCTCTCTCTCTCGCTCTTTCTCTCTCTCTTTATCAATGTGATAGTGTAAAATATCGGCAAGCAAATGTATAATTATGAAGAAAGACACATATATTTCACACTGTGATTTGATAATGGAGGACTCTTGAGGATTAAAAATCCTGAATAAAAATATATAATATAAATATAAAAAAAAATAAATGTCAAAACACAGCTCTATCAGTTGAGGATGCACTTCAGGAAAAAGAAAAAGGAAACACAATAATACCATCCCTTCGGTGATGTTAGATATACGGCGTTCGAGAACAAATGGTTCAGACGCTTTTCTCCTTTCATATGTCACTTTTATCTCCGCAAGGTGTGTCCATATGTCGATTCCACGGGAGGGAAAAAGAAGAGAATTTTTTGTTAAACGTATGATGTAGAAAGGACTTGGGCTTAAAGGATATTCAGAGGACTCTCTCTCTCTCTCTCTCTCTCTCTCTCTCTCTCTCTCTCTCTCTCTCTCTCTCTCTCTCTCTCTGCAGAAAGCAGCATGGCACAATGCAGAATATGAATAAAAGACAGTCTCCAAAATGTTATTTATAAAATTAGAGACATTGAATGGTCTTCTGTTAAAAGGTGGGTTCAAGGGAACACAGTAAATAGGAATATTCCTTTAAATATACAGCAGTATGCAATATAGGACCGATTAAGAACACTACCAAAGGGCTTCCACTAATTGTTGTAGGATTCTGAGCAGGATGGAAATGGATAACATTTGAAAGGTGAATTCGCTTCGAAATATATACCCAATAAAAGAAGATACATGAGCCAAATATAGTAAGCATTCGTGTTTACAATATAACAATTTAAATAATACTGCAAACAATTACAAAAATATGTGCAAAATTCATACTGACTAACGAAGCAAAATCACGGAAAGAAAGTTAAAAAAAAAGAAGAAATATTTAGATAAATACAGCGAGATAAAAGAATCGCTAAAAAGGCACCAAATAAGATAAACATTTGTGCCATTTCTAAAGCCGAATCTCCAGGGAAATATATCTCTTATTTGGATATGCAAAGCCAAGATGGAATCATTTATTAAAGTTCTCCCTAATATTTTTACCTGAATAGAAAATTAAGTTTTAGGTGCATTACGAGATATTGTTAAATCCTTTTGCAATGACTTAAAAATATGTAATGATTTTGGTTTGGCTTTTGCATTCGTTGTGAAATGTTTTCTTTCTTTCTTCTGTTATTATGCAAATTGTTTCTGCAAAATAACCGAGAAGCTGATACAATAAACCTCTTGTCAGTTGCTGTTCCGTGTTTCCAATACGTTATATTTTTCGCTAACATTTCCGAACAAAATATTGTCGTTGCTTTTATACATCTGACATTTCTATTTGAGATCTCCTTTGGAATAAAGAACATCGCTTGTGTGAAATACAGGCATGAGATGAATACATCGACCTGAATAGTTCGTTCTTTCATCTAGTTTTGTTTTCCTTGGTTTGTATAATTTTTGCTTGCACAAAGAAAATGTTATCTCGATACTTTTACTGGTACTAATTAGGTTACATGTCAGATTATATATATATATATATATATATATATATATATATATATATATATATATATATATATATATATATATATATATATATACATATATATATATATATATATATATATATATATATATATATATATATATA
>NC_089748.1:63250483-63337983 GCF_040412425.1 Macrobrachium rosenbergii
GGCTCTGGAATTTAGGGAGGGAAGGGAAAATATTTCACGTATCGCTTTTGCCTCTCCGTCACTGGACGGGACCGAAAACCGATAGTTAATATTGCCTTAATCACTTTCTGTGATCAACACCAGATTTCTTTTTTACTAGACTTTACTATTTTCCCTCTCTTAATGAACGGTTGGTCGTCTTTGTGTTCGCTTTTAGTATTAGGCATTATAAATCCTCTTTTAGCCTCAATAGATGCTGAGATTCGACTATGTAAAAAGGGTTAATATTGAACAAAGTTAGGGTCAATTATTTGAAGACTATCTGCTCACGCACTCAAGTTGCTGCTGGTTTTTCTGCCCTTTGTCTGATGCGTGAGTAACTGTCACGCATTTTAATTGCCAAAGACGTCTGCCGCTCACCACTGATAATTGGTGGTTCGTGCGTTGTAAATTGGTAAGTCTGCATTTGTTGGTAGTTTTCATACCTGGGATTTTATCGGCTCATAACATTGACCGATAGTAGGCCACTTGTAAATCCAGATTCCGGGAAGTAGGCTTATATTATAATTCCGCCTTGTTAAGTTCACTAAATGCTTCCACGTTATGGGCGCAGAGACCGAACAATTCTCGAAGAGGCCATAGCGTAAAGATTTAAAAGAATGTGGCTGCCGGATCTTTTGAAAACGTCCACCAGAGGGAAGCATTCTAGACGGACCCTGCTGAAATTTTTTTTTTTTTATGTTAATGCTAATCGATAATTGTGAAAAGTCTCTTGGTAAATGTAAAGTCACTTCAATAGAGAGAATTTTTCATTACCGTTTAATGATCAAAATATTCTTTTCTTGTACGTCTGTTCAGTCTTCATTGAGATGAAAAAGTTAAACTGAAGGTGGTAAATTTATATCCTATGTATGTCAGGCAACGGATAACTTGTCAATATTACCGTACTTCAATTGAACCAGTGTCTATGCTGCCCTAAAATGGAAAACTGCAGTATTTGCAAACTTTTCGAAATTGAGATATGCCACCTATTGGGCTCGTGAAACAATAATATACAAGTTACTGCAGTTTCGGAATGATTTTTCAATGCTTTCCAACAGTATTTAGGGGTCCTATTTGCAGTGTCTGCAAAATCAGTAGCAAGGCTAGGGAAAACTGCATTATCTAGCATTTTTCTCTGTTTTGTATTTTTGCAGATACTGCAGTCTTCCATTTTATGGCAGTATGGGATCTGTACTTTTAATGGCATCATCTATCGGCATAAGGTACAGCGTAATACATCAAAACTGAAAATTAAAATGACTGGACACCCCCCTGGAAGATTAATTATATACTGCGGGAAGCTAAACAGAACGTAAAGAGTAAACAGGTGTGTTGTCGTCATTAATAAAAGTGCAGAATTTTCTCCCTAAACACGCAGCACGAAATTACTCGTTTCAGCCATAATGGCTTTCATACTTTCGCTCTACTGAAAGAAAGCGAAATAAACCTTCAAGTGCAGCCGTGTCCTTTCCCGCTGCCAACAGCGACACAACGCCATGGAGTATAAAACATAAGTAATAGGCCTACTTAAGATACGAGTATCTCTTCAGATGTAGCTACCACTTAAAAATTTTTCTGTTCTCTTTATACCAGCAACAACTGCTTGAAACAGCCCAACGCCAGAAAGCTCGCCATTTACTCTTAAATATTACTGAAATTATTGTTTCATTGGCCATGAAAGGCAGACAGATCTAATAAAATCTAATATGATAAATGCAGGAATGCGCACGGACACACAAACAGGGACACACACACGCACACATATGCATAAAAGAGGAAAAAACAAATTTCCGCTTGTTTAAGATTGCCCTCGATTCTGAGATTTTTTTCCTTGATCCGTTTATTCTATTAAAACTGAAAGAGAGGATATCCAATGCCAGATAATAAAAAATCCATATTGCTATGAAAAATAAAAACTGTTTTACTTGCGAAAAACAACATTGGTAAACAAAGCTAGTGTCTACTTATGGTAATGGCAGTTTCTTCTTTGAAAGATATTCATATTTTTACTTCCCACCCAAAAGTGGAAAGTTATAATATGGATACATTTCATTTGTAATTTCCTTTCTATTGAAGCAGTATTTCCAGTTAAACCATATCTCCTAACAACATCCATGCTGACAAACAGAAACACTTGATAATTAGCTGGTTTCTAATTTGGTTTCTGATTTGGATGACGCGTCATTGCGTTTTAAGTAGCCTTAAGGGTTAAGCAGTATATCTTTAATGTAACTCCATTCTTTCATGATTTCTCGAAAGAGTTATAACATACAATTGTAATGAACTTTTGCGATTACTTAAAACGGCTTTCTTCAAAGACTGAATGTTATTAATTTTTCAAAGTATAATTTTAAGGTTAAGGATGCCAAAGGTTTTGTAATAAATGCATGCATAATAAACGTTACTGAAATTTTACATTTTACTTATGTTATTCATACGGCTTTTAATATGAAAATAAAAACAAACTATATTTCCATAGTAGCTTGACTCAAGATTGCAAGAACAAGGGAAAATCAGACTCTCTCTCTCTCTCTCTCTCTCTCTCTCTCTCTCTCTCTCTCTCTCTCTCTCTCTCTCTCCAGCCTAGCGTCATGCTGCCCTTCCCTGTCCCAGTGTCACTCCCTCTTCATTTGAATCCTGCCATGTAGAATCCGCCGATAAAATTCATAAGTCATTTTATAGTACTTTATATTATGCATTTTTGAGAGGATAATGGATTTCGTTTTTTGTTTCTAAATTATTGTTGTTTTAATTCCTATAATTTTATTATTCGTGTTTCTGGGATAATCTGTCTCAGGCTTATCTTATTACCTAGTATTAAGTCCAAAATTCTTGTCAAGTATGACATGTGGGGTATACCGGGTTTTTGGGGATGATCTCAGGGGTTGGGTATGATATAGTCTTCAGAAGGAACTGCCACATTAGCAGGGGTTACATATTCTTACCGTGCGGAATGTAAGGCAGATTAGTCACAATGAATAAGGACAAACGAAGATAGAAAGATAGTCGCTTAATTTTTCTTTCTTAAGGAAAAAAAAGCGGCAGATAGACGTGACCAAAATTTATTCTAGCAGTTACCTCAACATTCACACCGTAATGCAATTGTGTATTGAAAAAGGGTGCATAAATACATATATACACACATACACAACTTATACATATTATTGACACACATATATATATATATATATATATATATATATATATATATCGTATAATATATATACACATATACATATATTGTATATATATTTACACACACATATATTCATATATATTTATGTGTGTTAGCATAAAAAACATACTACCTAATATGTGTATATATATATATATATATATATATATATATATATATATATATATATATATATATATATATATATATATATATATATATATATATATATATGGGTGTGTTGTAAAATGAATCTACCCGTATGCTAATTATCCTATTGCCAGACTAAAACCTCTGAAATACGACGAACCTCTTTTAATGATTTATGGGATTGGAAATTCTGCTCAGTATATTCTAAACGGTATTTCATTTTGCTGCAATTTCCATCGTCTCTGTTAGGCTTTTTTGCTGCATTATTATTCAATGTACTCTCACCCTATGGAGATATTTTACTGGCTATTCAAACATTATTAAAGGACCCTCTCATTGCGACCCCTCCTGTAGAAGAGATCCCTCATTATCTTGTCGTTAAAAGCCAACTTTCATCACTGTTTTTTCTCTTTGCTTCTGTTGCAACAGGACATCATCTGAGTCACTTGAATTTTCAAGCAGAATTTTTCGTTTTGTATTTATGTTGTACATGACTTAAAACTCTACGTGTCACGTCATTTTGAGATTGTGCTTGCATTAATAATACTAAATCCTTTGCTTCCCATCCCTAGCTTCAGAAAAAGGATTTATAACAAACGTTGCTAATGTTTATAGAGATCCTTTTTGTTAGAAGATTTCCCGGTATTGGTTTTGATTAACTTACAGAACCTATTATAGTTTTCCGTTCCCTAAAAGCATTATCGTACCATTTAATGAGCTATACTACTGTATTGTTCATGAGGTACTTGATAAGACCAAATTAGCCGAAGCATACGTTCGAAAATAAATTATTACTTCAGTGGGTAAGAGGAAAATATAACACGTAAACAATTCATCTGTCGAGCTTCAACCATTTATCAGTTGCATGCATTCAAAATCTACACTTCGTTTTTGAGCTCGTTATTTTTTTTTTTTTAAGAAAAAAGAGACTTTGATTTATTACTGAAAAGTTTCAATTAATGTTTATTCGTGGAGAGGATAGTGATACAACTACATCTGCATTAGGTTCTCTGAACTAACTCCGTTTGTCTTTAGGTCAACAGCTGAACGGGTTCAGAAGTGCGCTTCCTGCGATTTAAGGCTGATTCACACTGCACGGTTCGTTTACGTTTCGTCTTCGTACGGCTTTCGTTAGTAAATTATTATTACATAGAAACCAATGGAGCTGTTCACACTATACGCTTCGGTCTTCGTTCGTCTTTCGTATGGCTTTCGTTCGTACGGCTCTGATACGTATGGAAGAAATCTCTGACCTACGAAACGTATACATACGAAATGTATACGTATCCTCACCGCTCAGTGTGAACAGAGATAGGTATCAGTTTCGGTCACGTTGCGTTTGGGGGTAATTAAGCAATAATGAGTGATGAGAAGTTGAGAGAGTTGGTCAGAGGGTATGAGGAGGAGCTATATGATATGAGTAACAGAAGATACAGTGACAATCAAACGAAGGAACAAATATGGAGAGTTATTGGCGACGAATTAAAAAAACCGGGTATGTTGTTACAGTTACTCAGGTTGGTAGTGTGTCTATTTGTATTTGATTGGCTCTACCTATTGCCTTGTTTTTACGAGAGATACTGTGATGCAATTTTACCGCTTGAAAGTTACACCAAGCCGTATAAAGGTGTACAGTTGCAGGTTATTTCCTATTTCCGTTCCCGTTTTCTTCCTTGTTTTTGTATTTTTAGTAGAATGTGGTGTTAATAACTTCAATATAGATCAATTTTATATAACTGAAGTTCTTTTTGTTTCCAGTTCGTAATTCGAAATTAAAAAAGAAAACAAAATAAGTCGGACTATCGTTAAAACTACTTGAATAATTAAATTTAGTGACAACCACTCAAACATAATTTTTTATATGGCTTTCGTGTTCGGCCACTTATATAAAAATTTTTACTGTGTTGTTCACAGATACACTTGTCAGTTAAAGCCTAGCGAATGTTTCTTCATTCAGTTGGAGTATCTTCATGTGTTCTGTCGGGGCGATTAGAATAGATACTCCAACACTCTTTCTTGAAGGCCGGGAGCATCTCGTTTTCTTTAAATATACGTTTTCTTTTTACAGAGGAAAAATACCATAAATCCAAATACAAATCTGGACCAACACCAAAATGTAGTTAGTTGTTCCCTGATTATAATTTTAAAACGTAAAAATCTATTCACCTCGTATAAAGAGAGACACCGAAAAACTGAGCAAAACCATAACCCTCTTAGCTGATTGAATAACATTATTACTCAGTATAACTGAAACTCTCACGAAGCAAAATAATGAGGAGTAGAACAATAATATCAATGAAGGAGAAATATTCATGTAGCCTGTGAGACCGGTAACAAATCCGATTTGTAAAGTTTCTGCGCAAAAGAGAATCCTGAAAGCCATTCATTCTGGAAGGGCGGAAAGTTTCTAATTCAGTTTACTGAATAACTACCCTGGGATTTTAGGTATTTTTGTCACGAACTCGCCAGAAGTGTACTGGTAACATTTTAAGATCATAATCCAACTAGGCCTGAAGATGGCTGAGCGGTGGGATGTAATTGAAGGACAATAACTTTCATTACACGGTGTGTAAATTTTGAAAATAAAAATACACTTCACGAACAAGAGCAGACTTGAATAAAATTGCCACCAGAGGAATACAAAGTCAAGAATTATTTCCACCGAGCACCACTCGGACCCTCCATTCATCCTGCTTTCTTCTACCCTCAACCTTTTAAATTGCTCCACTTTATCTTCAGTTTCAATTTTGAACAGTCCATTCACAAGGAAAGAGGGGAAGAAGCTCCTGAGATCCACTGAAGGAGGAATTCTCTCTCTCTCAACCTTCATTTTCTTCTGTCAGTTCTCGACATAATTAATATATAGATGATCCTGCCACTTCATACTGCTTCTAGAGAACCTACCAAGCGGCCGAAGCCCCTTTAACGTGTTTATGAAATAATATTGTATAAAATTCCGTTACGAAATTATTCACCGGAAAGAATGGGCTTCATCGAAATCATTTAACTTCAGAGTTCTCATAATTTCCTGCATACATCACAGAGTGGCGCTGCAACGTCTAGCTAACTGGTCCTTTAATTGCCAAATAAATGCTGGCATTTGAGTGAAGCCGTAATTATTTGCGCTGGTGTTGATGTAAAACATGCATTTAAAAGCATTGCTATGATCAATTAAACTTGCATACGGTAATGGAGCCTCTTCAGCATTGTCTCGTAAATGCTCTTCTTGTAATCTTTCTTTATTTTGCCATTAGTTTCTCGAGTATTTTTACTACGAAGGCTGACCTAACAGTTAAACGATGTAGGTATGTGTGTACAGTGAATAGCAAAGACAACAACGATAATAATAATAAAAGTTAAATGCATACACTTTGACCTCTTTCTCAACGAACCAACCAAGGATAGACTGTAAACAAGTATTAAATTATGCAGTAATGGTATATCATCATATTCCGTATTCAAAACCTAAGGACTTCTTTTATTCTAGCTTCCTTAAATTGCACCCAATACGTAATTCTCTTTCTCTTCCTCTTTCGGGGAAAAGTCAAAGACAAATTGGCCATTAAGGTTCCGCTGTCTGGCGAAGATAGCATCGACATAGGTGTCGATGTCTTATCCTTTCTCCATTTAATGATTGTGATCGATAATTTAGGTCATGATCCTTGATATTAGTGACAGATTTAAAATGAGTATCTCGGCTGTGTACCAAAGGACGAGAGAGAGAGAGAGAGAGAGAGAGAGAGAGAGAGAGAGAGGAGAGAGAGAAATATCAGAAGAATGAGTCAGTGCCTCTAAAGGAAACTTGAAAACTTCGATGAACAAAACAGTGAAAGGAATTAGGATCTGGTAGAAGCATTCATATAACGACTTATTGCACACCTTTACTTTTGAAGAAACAAAGGCATTCAAAAGAATGATACCGAAGTGGGCTGGTATTGTGAACCATGTAAGATATGTCATTCAGAATGAACAGTCATCCTAATATCATTTCGTCTCTTATAACGATGAACAGTGCTAATTCCGTAAAAAAACCCATATTAGTATGACCATACATAAACATATGTATGAAGGGAAATTGCTTATCCATTTAGTCCAGCTACGTTTTATATGATTGCTTCGGTTTCTTTGATTTTTTTTTTTCCAATATCGAGTATTGGATGTATCTTTCCAAGAGCCACCACCTACTAAAATGTTCTGAAAGAAATTCACCCTTTCTTCTTTTACGACAAATATTCTCAAAGAGCCAGTTGTTATTATAGACAACTCGGACAATTTATGATCGACTTGCTAAATGCCTGTTGTCATCTTAATTACTTTGGGACTACGCAGCATGAGGCTGAAGCCAGATCTTGGGATAATAACTTAATTAGGGTTGTTTATTTTTTCATTTACCTCACTGTTCCACTTTATGTGAGAGAGCAATGTAAGCTTTTGTTAACAACGTAATTAAAACCTGAGACTTCAACATTTCAGCAACCTTAATAACGACTCTTTAGGCAAGAGAATTTACAATGGATTTCTATCAAGGTTATTTGTAATATATATAACGCAAGTAATTACGGAGACTTCATTGTCCTTTCTGTGTACAGCGACCTACAAATTTCCTGTGGTTTTGTAATTAGCCTCTGCAAACGCCAACTCAGTGTGATACTTCCAGTCTTAATCTTATTTTAATGACCGGCTCATGAAGACTGGATTTTATACTTAAGGAAGCACTGAAGCATTGCATAGATAGGATGCCGTTATCTAAATAGAACAAAAATAGTTTAAAAATGAATTCGATGGGTGAATGTATCCCAGACCATGATATTAGGTTAGCAAGGAAGACTCTCTCTCTCTCTCTCTCTCTCTCTCTCTCTCTCTCTCTCTCTCTCTCTCTCTCTCTCTCTCTCAGCTTTCTAGTTGCTGCTCTACTCAAGTTATTCTTTCTTCTCCTATTTTGGTCATTCATATGATCACGAAGTCTCCGGTTTCTTTTTATATCTTTCTCTCCCATACACATCTCGGTGTATACGTGAGACATTACAAATACGGTCTTGATCTGGTCAAAAGCACCATATCTACTTTCTAGGGCACCTAAAAACATTTCGACTCTTTCCCCAACTTTCAAAATGTCGACATCTATCTTCCATGCTTAAAGAATAAATACAGAAAGTTTATTGTAACTACTTGTAGATTAACTCAACAAGCACATTCTTTCTCCTCTACTGGATGTATAAAATTCTTTTACATACTTGTAAATTTTAATAGGTCCCACTTATTTCACCGTTGATTTTGGTTAAATACTTATTAGCAGGTATGCTTAAAATTTTATGCAAGGCCATCTTTTCTTCATAAGATTTCTTTGCTGATCTTACCCTCGGTGGTTCTTGCTGTGACAAACAATACCCTTTCACATCATCAAAATTCAGCAAAATCCTCTTTTGTATGTTAGAGATATGATATTTTCTCGCAATTGCCGTTGTTCCTTGACGTCGCTAATAATCATCTAAGTGTTATTTAGAATGGTGGTTGTTTTCCCCTTGTTACCAAAATGCTCACCCCTTGGGATGCCCATCACAATTTCGTGTATGTTGCTATGAGAGGTTCTTTAAAATAGATAAACAAGATAAAAATGGGCCGAAGTTTCTTCGGCGCAATCGAGTTCTCTGTACAGCCGCTACAGCGTATAATCAAGACCACCGGAATTAGATCTATCTTTCGTTGGTCTCGGTATAATATGAATGAACCGCGCCCCATGAAACTTTAACCACGGCCCGGTGGTGGCCTATCCTGTATCTTTGTCAGAAGCACGATTATGGCTAACTTTAACCTTAAATAAAATAAAAACTACTGAGGCTAGCAGGGTTGCAATTTGGCATGTTTGATGATTGGAGGGTGGATGATCAACGTACCAATTTGTAACCCTCTAGCCTCAGTAGATTTTACGGTATGAGGGGCGGCAGAAAAAGCGCGGACCAAAAAAAGTGCGGACTGAATAATGTGTGGATGGACAGACAAAGCCGGCACAATAATTTTCTTTTACATAAAACTAAAAGGGACTCCACTACCCATGGGCGCCAACTTTACGGATTGCTCAAATACCATTCACCCAGTGTAGAATATTCTACTGGTGCATTTATTCCAAGAGGCTCTACGTCTACGAAAGCCATTAGCTAATCTTCTCATGTAGAGGCATCTTGATCATTCTTCAAGAATTCTATCAGTGGATTAATGCAAAAGTTGTATATTAGTTGTAAGTTTTATATTTCATGATCAGTGGACTAAGATTCTTAGCTAAGAAGTAGGTTGTTGGCGGGATTCGAATGCCTGTAGAACAAGATGGTTTCCAGAATTGTCGATTTTAACTTCACATTCGTTTTCATAGATTAGTCTATAAATCGACCCAGCAGCTCTCATAAAAAATGTTGCAAATAATTAAACTTTTGTGCATATGAATACAAACACCCCAAAAAATCAAATGTTAAATAAAAAAATTCAATCATTAAAAATAAAAACTTATTTTGGACATCAAAAACCAACCTTCTTCCTTCAGTATGTACTAAGCGTCACATGTATCCGTTGCAACATTAAGTTGTGACACCAGGTAAACTATAATCATTCATTCGGTGTAACATTGTTCTCGCGATTACACCTCTGATGATCAGTAGAATCTTCGCTTCCCTTCAGACGGTTTAATTAATGGCTGCATCTAGCCACCTGCGGACAAATCTCTCTCTCTCTCTCTCTCTCTCTCTCTCTCTCTCTCTCTCTCTCTCTCTCTCATGCCTGTTTATTCTAATGACCATCAACATTCTGTAAAGTATTCCGATTGGTAAAACGTGAGACAATGCACTGGTCGAATTACTTAGTTAACAGTCCAAAGAAAGTGGCACATTTTCGGTCCTTACTCTTCCTGAAACTGAACTGGAAATTCTGTATTTATGCTGAAAAAATGTTTATCCACAGCGTTTATGATTGTAGGTGTTTATCCGGCTTTTACTTTGATCTTATTCTTTTCTTTCAAAATATTTGTATGGAAACTAATTGGACTCAGTCCCAAATGTTTTAATTCATGTTTTTTTTTTTTATTTTAGCTTTTAAGCGTACAGTTACTATGCCAAATATTTTTTTACTAAGGCAATTCTTGCCTTCCAGTTTGTTTTATTCTTTCTTTATTTCCATTATAACTTGTTAGACTTCAAGCTTGATATAATAAATTTAAATCTTTAACTGCAAGCTTTATCATCACCTGTTTCTATTCTCCATAAATATTTTCATAAGCTGATTTTCCCGCATTTTTAACCATATAACATCAACAATTCAACAAGCTTCTTTCATTTTGTGTTCTCATCTCTGTTAATTAATACATACTGATGATTTTGTGACTGAGATAACATGTGGCGACAATGCTGTTTGTTCCCCCAGTTCATGTTTCTTAACTTTTAATCAGTCTTAGCATAGAAGAAGGGATATATCTTTCGTTTTGCTACTAACTTTAGTATATAGCCGTAAAATGATTCTCTCTCTCTCTCTCTCTCTCTCTCTCTCTCTCTCTCTCTCTCTCTCTCTCTCTCTCTCTCTCTCTCTCTCATTATAAGCTGTCAGGGGCCAAATTCCCCCAGTTCCTTTGCCCCAGTACTTGGTCTTTCTGCTCTTCATCTTCTTCCATGACCTTATTTCTCTTCGATCGTCTCATGGGAAATTTACGTCCCGATGAGCTCATTTTGGAACATTGTAAGAAAGAAATGAATAAAATACCGTCCGGAGAAAACCAAAGTATGAAAACAACTCTCTCCAGGTGCAAACTTCTAAGGGAAAATTTATTGAACGATTAAAAGTCTCGCGCTGATTTTCACGTCCATAATTCTCCCAAAGAAGCTATTTATCTGTTAAGTTCATCTCAACGGATGGTCTCCCGGGGATGAAGAGAGAGAGAGAGAGAGAGAGAGAGAGAGAGAGAGAGAGAGAGAGAAGAAGAGAGAGAGAGAGAGAGAGAGAGAGTTCTTCTTGTGAAGTTTGGTAGGACAATCGGAAGGAGGAAACAGTATAAACCCATCAGATAATCTCTTTCATTCAGGAACGTTTTTTCTTTCACAGTAATTAGTGTTTTTCTGTAAAGAAGAAATGAACTGTTGCTTTATTTGCTCTAAATTGGGACGAGAACCTCTTGTAAATTGAGGACAGATAATTTATTGATGCTTTCTTTGCCAACAAATGTTGGGACTTTGAAAATACGCTTTTCCTCCTTTTAAGTATAATTTGGGAGGGTTTTGTGAAAAGCCTCTTCAAAAGATCTTATTACTACTTCTTTTAACGATTTGTATGGGACACGATGCATTCTTTATCTTTGATTTGGCTTTGGGGGAGACTTTCTTTTGCCAACAAATGGTGGGACTTTGATTGATTGATCACTCCCCTTTTATCAGCGAGATAACAGTCAACGTTGAATTTGTCTGTTATGTTTTTAGGATTTGGAGTGGCTTTGTTTGTTTCTGTAAACCCATTTGCTTTAAAGCATCCAGAGCTGATTACGACATAATCCCGAGGTGTTACACGGACTTCAACTGGATATATCACCTGGATAACTTTTTTTGGACCAGAGTCAGTGCATCATGACCTCCTAGAGTCTTGTATGTCAGGTTTCTTTCATCATTTATTTTTTTATTTATTTATTTATTTATTTATTTATTTATTTAACAGTAAAATCAACACATTTTCCTTTATTTTTTTATTTATTTAATAGGTGATATATATTATATATATATATATATATAAGTAATATATAATTAAGTGCACATAAATCACCCGCACATTTTATTATACCTTCTTGAATTTACGCAAGATTTTTCCAGAATTTAGTTAGTAGTTCTTATGGTTATAATAATTCTAAAAAGTTCTATGTATCTAAAATGTTACATGCAAGTCTTCAAAATAGCCCTATACACTCAGTAACAGAACTAAAAAACTTTTTGTAATAGTTATTTACATGAAAGAGGAGGAATTTTTTGTGGATACTTATCTACTTTTCCATTATTTATCCAGTTATTCATGTGTTTCCATCTATATTTTCCAGTTATGTACTTTGTTACATCAATGATTTTTGCTCTTTAAATTAGATGATTAAAATATGATTCCAATCTTCCCAGCAACTTTTTACGGGCTCTTAAGACAATAGATTCTGTTTTGAAGAAGAGGGAGAACATGCAATTTCACTTATTTTATATCCGTGAACCATACAGAGGGTTTTTTTTTTTTGCTTTGTTTGTTTTTATTAACGCAAAAATATCTCAGTAACTGAATAACATCCAAAACTCAAAATGACTGACTGTACAGTATATACGTTCCATCGTTTCCGTCGCGGAGCTCACGCTTTGACATCTCGAGATATTTACTTTTAATTATTCACCTTTTATGAGATGCGTTCTGTTTGAACATTTGACGTTTGAATCCAAACCCGGTCGTGGCAGCGTACATTAATTCTGAAGAGGAGCAGAAATGAGGCCGCGGGTGTCCGGAAATTGTGCTCTGGGTCTATTTATTTAGGATCGTTGATTAGGTCACATTTGCGATTGTAAATTTATCCGAGTAAAAGAATCTCTTTACGCCAACGATGCTGAAAATTCTGAAACCATTTTATTGGAAAGAGCTGTTGGGATTTTTCTGTTTTCTTTATTTATTTATTTGCTACACAAGTTATAGTTATAATTTTGGGATGAAGTACCAAATCAGCTTCTGACAGTCAACGCAACAGACCTTGTTTTCTTCCATTGAAATAAACTATATTAAATGTTTATATCATTTAAACCAAAACATATTTTTTCCTTAACTGGAGAACCAGAAAGTCTACTACCGTCTCATTTTTTCCTTATTACTCAAACAAATATGCTTGTTTTTTTATACAATTACAGAATCTTAACAAATGCACATATTTTATTTATATACATATATTATTTATACATATATTACATAATCTGACTTGTGGAAGGTATTCAATGTAGGGAGGGAATGCTGGGGATATTCTGAGAAATCCGCATCATGATGGGAATATTGAGTATTTTCACTAACTAAACGTTAAACATCTCGGCAAACTTTACATGCGCCTTCTATTCTCACAACAATATCAAACGGATATATCACGTACCTTTCTTCTCTAGCGTTAGCAATCCTACCTATTTTTTTTTTTTTAACCTTCCCTATTTTCACATGTCATTTACTTTTTATCCTTTTTTAACTGAAGCTAAGCTTAGTTATTTTTACTCTGTCTCTAGGAATAAACTAAAGATGATGGGGACTTTTCAGTAGCAAAGGGTTGTTGTTGGCATGTATGCCGTAAAAATGGCTATATTGTACGTAGGTAGAAGCAATCTTATATTTCACGCTACAAATTGATTTTGCTTGTGATAAACAAATTTGTAAAAACATTGAAAACGAATGCGTTTATTCATAACAACAGCATTTTGTTATCATTGGATTTTTCGAATCTCGAAGACTGGAATGGTATTTCTTACAGTTATCAAGGTATACAGAACTTATCAATACTCCAATGGCTTTTTAAAAATGCTCACTTTTCACGGGTTATTTCAAAATGGAACAAAAACAACAATAAACTGAGGAACAATCTATTTAAAGAACGAAATTTTGACAGTTTTGTCCTGTTTAAGTTACCCGAAGGGTGCTTGCCAAGCTTTAGGCTGTCTTTAATTCGAAACATTGCTTGAGTAAGCGTTTTATCAAACCGCAATAGAAGGGAGTCATTAGTTAGCATCTTCTACCATTTTCCATGAAATAAAATAATTCTCATTCCTATAAAACAACCAATATGGAGGGCTATGGTATCATTGAGGAAATATATTAAGAAAAAATGTAGGCCACAGGGTATTCGTGATTAATTGCACATTCCACAGTTTATAGTAAAAAAAATTTTTTTGACAGAATCAATTCCTCCACAGAACAGAAACAAGAAGTTTCCTCTTCCAGACCCGCTGTCAAAATCTCAATTTTCAGAGTTTCTCTGCTGGAAAATTTATACAAGTGCCATTTATATTGCATCAGGAATCAAAGAGATGTAAAACGAAATTTTCCGTTCGCCAGTTTTTTTCTTTCTTCGTTCACGGCGACTTAGGATCTTTTTGAATTGCAATAAGTATTAAGATTTTACAGGTTGGGATGATGGCATGAGAAAGGAACTGAAATCTCCCCAATAGCCTATCCTTTGCTTTCGAAAGTTTTTATAGATATTTTGTTCAATGTATGCATTTTTTTTTATAGCAGACTAATATTTTTGAGTTATTTTTTTTAACTGAACAACAGTTCAGAATTCTTTATTTACTGAGAATTCCTCAATAATTGAAAAGAGAAAAGACTAAAATTTATATGTTAACGGGTTTTCCTGGATGACTAGGAGAAAATATGTAAAATAAGAATTTGGTACTTGAATAGCACTTTTTTATTATATGTATTTTTTATTGTTATCTTTTATCTAAAACTAAAATTGTCACGCAAATTACCTTTTCAGTTTCCCTACCCTAATTTGAGTTTTGTTTTTTTTTTTTTTACTTGCGAATATCTAATATTGTTTCACATAGTTCAAAATATTCCAAACATACTTCATTGCATATCTCTTGTAACATGAATGTACCACTCAACTTCGAAATGTAATCCGTTATCTGTTAATGCCAGCCTCAACCTGCCATTATTAAGAATACTTTGTAAAATCCCTTGTGTACGATATAATGCTCTCCTTTCCCGGAATCGTTAACCTAAATCCAGCAATCTTTCTGTCAATGAGTATATTACTTCAGTATTCTTAAATACAGTCAGAGAAGTTAATGCTTAGAATTCTGCTTTTAGAATTTTCTCTGTACACATACTTGACCTTGCTGCACCTATATAGGCTCTCTTGTTTCAAAAATGGTTCTGTGGAAAGTGGTGATTCTCTTTCTGATTTGCAAGGATAATCTTTTAATGTCAAAACTATAACAGTTTAAAAAAATCGATTTGATGCACTTAGTAGTTATCATTATAACTATAATGGCATTCATTATAATTACTATCGTTCTTCATTATTATCATCATCGCCTCTAACGGTGCGTAACGCAATAGGTCTTTGTGAAATTGTTATCATAAGGAGATTTCAATTTCTTGGTCCATAAATTTGCAGCCGTTATCGATGATAAAAAGAAGATATCATTCTAGGTTTATACGCTCTTCAGTTGCTTACTGTTAGATCCTTGCTAGGTGTTATGGTAATGTTAGGCAATGTCTTTTCGATATCCGAATATCCGCTTTGTTTTGATAAGATATGGTCAGGTTTCCTACCATCAGTGCCGTTTTTCCAAGCATAGTCATATAACAATTAGTCAAGAATAAATCTGTCATTATCGTTGTACCGCAAAGAAGGTACGTAAAAAAAGGAACAATTTTAAATAGGATAAACTTCAAAGCGGGCCTGCAACATTCCTGCTAATAACTCAGCCATGACGTGTAAATTTAGTTATTGGATTAAAACATTTCTTAGCTAAAACTCTTGCTAAGGCAAAAAAGCAAGAGAGAGAGAGAGAGAGAGAGAGAGAGAGAGAGAGAGAGAGAGAGAGAAGTATTATCCCACAGACCCAGTGATTAACTTTTAAACATACACTTCTTATAAAACTTACAATGGCCTTTACAAATTTTAGTCCTAAACTTCCACCAGTTATGGAAATCCCCAGAGTAGTTGCTTCCGTTAGGGCGTAAAGAATTAACTTTTGTTAGTTGCTAGCGCGTATTGGTGTTACTGGGAATGTTATGCTTTGTTCAGTGTGCACAGCCTTTATTGTTGTAACATCAATACCTATGTACCAATTAGTTAAGCGCGCAAACACATTTGCTATACACCTTCTCATGGATGCATTTTGAAAATCTGACACATCATAAATGCGGTAAACTAGCACGGAAGCGGTTTATAAAGTCAAAGCACATAAAGGGAGAGGGGGTGGGGGGGGGCGGGGTTGCTAAATGCCATTCTGGTATGTCCCTTGAACAAAATATTCATAATTAAAATCTTAAGCAACAGCATATGTTGTATGCGTTATGTAAGTGCAGCTTAGATAGATAAACAGACAGCCAGACAGACAGAATGCCAGACAGTGTTTCCCTGGTCCTTTCCAGCATTGTTGGTGCACGGTAGAAACATAGGTTTAAAAATGGGAACAGGAACTTTTCTATACTTTGGTCTCGGTCCCGGTAGAAAAACAGGAAAAAAATAAGAGCAAGAAAAGAGAATAGATATTAAAGACGAATGATTCTTGTTTAACAACAGATGGGATGAGAGCTCTCATGTTTCCTGACTAACACAGTGACTTCCAAATCTGAAAGATCTCACAGAACTAAAAGGCACTGAGTTACATTAGCTCTTTTTGCAAAAGAAAATAAATAAAAAGTTCGTTGGCCCAAAAAGGCTAAACTCATAAAACCAAACCAGAATTCTTTTTCCAAGCTGCAACATTCATTGTATTTTTCTTTGTAAATCTCCTCTTTTCATTTAAAAGCTGCAGTACACAGTCAAACTTTACCATTTTAAAGTAAAAAATGGCCACTTCATTTCCTTTAACAAAGGTGTTATTAGAAATGCCCTAACGTTCTTATAAACTGCAACTTATAAGGAAGTTTGAGATTTTTGTCTTTTTTAATTGGGCGTTCAGAATATGATATAGTGCCTAGATGTCACGTAGATAAGTTCCCAAACACCAATTATGTTTATTGATTTCAGGCAATCTAAAGTTAATGTCTCTGAAATAGATGTGAGCATACCTCACAATTACTTTTTCTCTATTAAATGGACATATTAATCTGGTAGTGAGTTTTTGGGGCGCTACCATAAACTATTATCAAGTTAGTTTCATGACAGAAAAGCTTTATGAACTGAAAAAGTTGTTCGATGGACTAAGTGATTTCGTGTAGATTTATTATTGTGATGAACTCTCTCTCTCTCTCTCTCTCTCTCTCTCTCTCTCTCTCTCTCTGCATCCATGTGTGAGAATTGTAGTTGTGCTTTTTCATTTATAAATTTTAGCGCTCACATGCCATAATGTTGTATCATTCACAGCCTTCTCCCAATTTCATCTATTGGTCCCTCTCTCCTCTCTCTCTCTCTCTCTCTCTCTCTCTCTGAGCAAGCAGAGGTCTCTCTCTGCCATAATGCTCTATCAATCGCAGCCTTCATCTGAGGAACATAACAGGAGTGAGCTCTCTTTCTCCAAGACTCTATTGGTTAGCAACTCTCTGGTAGACATCAAAGGTGCCTCACACTGAACTCTCTCTCCCTACCACTTTTAGATCAATGGAGTTTCTGTGTAATCTCAGCAACAGGAAACCTAAGCCTGGGGAGACATCACCATTCATTATCGGGTGTTGCCTGAAACCTCCTTCTATGTCATTTGTTGAAGATACACTATCAGAAATGGGCGAGAACTGTTATATCCGAACATCAGTTCTGGTTTGTAAAGAAATTCTACAATTTTTTATTTGAATAAAATGACGAATGCAAAAGGTCCCTGAACGTCAAATCAAGACGTTTTATATTTTAAATAATATTTCAAGGATCTTTTCAAACTGAATGTTCAATGTTAATTCCATTGTAGAAATGTATGGCTTGAAAATGCTTGTCCCTTAACTTTATAACATACGTAATGTTTTCTTATATATTCTTGTTGTTTGAGCTCGTCCAGTCTTGTTTAAAGTTACTGAAATGTTTCTGATCTTGGCAACGGATCACAATGTTGTTTATTAGACTTCTATCTAGATTATACGTATTATGTGATATTTCTGCCATTTTGCATTGATCGATATTTCCTTTCCATTACAAGTTTCAAGAGTACACATCTAAGAAAGTGTTTCGTTTTCATAACATTTGCTAGCAGCAGATATAATTAGTTAGCCAGCATAAATGTTTAATTAAGCTGTGCATCAGTTGCCTATTTATTCCTGAAAGCTCACGAAGTCTAATATTGCGTGACAAAGGCATACATACGCTTTAGAGAGATGGACTAATAATCCTTCAAAAAATCATGCTGATCAAATTTCACGATGATGACACGCAAGAGAGGTGGCCATTTCCCGGAAGTTCAATAGTTCAACATACTTTCAGGTAATACGCTATAAAGTCTCCTCATCTTTTTCATTATGGGTACCCAATTTTATGGCCCGATAACCCACTCGAGGATATGTTTGAACTCCGTACATGAAAGAATATTTTCATCATGGTATCATCGTTGAATTTGCAAATATTTTGCCTGTATTTTCGGGTCCCCCTAACATTTGTACGGGCAAGTATCATTCAACGAATTTGCTGGACTTTAGTAATGAAGCCTCCAAATATGCTGGCTTGTTATGCGGATTTGCTTACGTTTTATAGAAGTAAATATTGTTTCGTGAAATACTACCGCTGGGTTTTCGGAGCTGTAATCCGGTGATCTCTCTCTCTCTCTCTCTCTCTCTCTCTCTCTCTCTCTCTCTCTCTCTCTCTCTCTCTCTCTCTCACACACACACACAAATTTATGCACATTCATATGCAGACTGGCAATACTACTATTATAGCTATATCGGAGATCCAAATTCTGATGCAAATGACGGTGATGGAAGTAATAAAAATAGGGTACTTTTGAATCAATTAAACTTTGACGTAAAATCAAACCCATATTTTATAGACATATGATATTAAGAAAAATGTCCATACAAGTTTATGTATTTTGCAACATTACTACTTCGGCCCTCGTTAAAATATTAGAAGTATTCAAACTAAAGAACTGAGCGATATTCCCTGACCCAGAATAACATGAAGGAATATTAAAATCTAATTTAAAAGCAAACGCTTTGGTGGTTCTTTTTTTCTGCAATATTTTTTTTATATATTTTTTTATATATTTATTAATTTTTATACATGGGAGGCGGTGCCGTTACCTAGGTAGGACTGTGTGTATAACTCAATAACTATCGTTTCCCCATCATGGTGATAATGTGTTGCCAAAATTGCCCTTGCTTAAAATTAAGAGATTTTAAGATTAATCTGAGCAACAACAATTCATCATACACTGATCATGAAGTTACGATAATGATGATGATAAATATTATTACCATTATTAATTTAAAACATACGTTCACCATGAAAGCTGTGAAAATAATGCTTGAGTTACCAATGCAGGGCTTAGGTTTTGGAAAAATAGCCCCATTTCGACCTCAGTAAGAGAGAAAACGACCTTCGCTGAATTCAGTTGTGTAATTTTAAAACCGTAGATGTGGCATACGTATTACGAGCTCATGATTGACTGACATCAATGTTTCCGATAGCGCAGGCTTACTGTGGTAAAGATGCAAACTATTTCTTCAGTAATAATTCTGAATGTTGATATATACAAAGAACCGTTACAACCGCCTTCTTTAGATCATAAAAATGCCGATTTATATCGATAATATAATATTTTCGAAAAAAAAAAATCGGCATGTTTATGGTTTATATAAGAAGGGACGATGGTTCTTTACATATATAAACTTTCAAACATGTTACTGAAGAAATTGTTTAATATTTATCGCAATAAACCAACGGTATCGGAAACGTTGATTGTCAGCCAATCACGTGCCACCCATGCGCATTGCCGTATCTTCACCCGTGAGTGGAGAAATGAGTTGAAACCGCCCATAGCTGTGAGAAACAGACACTGAAAGTTGTAGTGCCTGTCAACCATCTAGAGTAGAATTCATTGTCTCTCGAGTACCTTGCCTCACGGGGAGTTGGCCGCAAAAAAAAAAAAAAAAAAAATAAAAAAATGGGCTGATGTCTAATAAATGGAACAGGACTTCTCTCGGCTACTGATAGTGAATAATTCGTTATATTTCGTGGGAAAAAAATGAAGACATAAAGAAGTTGCCTTTTCCATTTTCTTTAGATGAAATCTATCCAATCTTGTCGCCGTTGGAACGTTGGTCTTCATCTTCCCTTTAATATAGAGGGTCAGAATTAGCAAGGTTTGTTTACGCCCCTTCCGGTCAAACTTCAAAACATCGTTTTTTACTGATAGTGTAAAAAGCCTTTGACTCGTGATGTATATACTGAGCCTCATTTATGGCCAGCTCAGTGTGAGTGAAAACTCGTCTTGTAAATTAGTGCATTTTGCCTTTTGAAGTCCCAAATGCAGCAGGATGACAAACAATTCTTAAAATCACTGTGGTGGAAAAGTGACATTGTGGCAGCTTTGAGTCCAAGCGACGATACTGATGTTTGCTGATGAATCACATCGGTCCTGATCAATAGGCGTGATAAAGAACTATGATTGTGTGGATGTAACCATGAACGCCACGAGGAAAAACGCATTTCAGTATTGTTCATCATTTTTCTTGATTTAAAGCGATATCATACTCGGAAGTTCTCTTTGAACCCTAAATTAAAATAGAAGCGTCAATGCAAGATTAATTGACGTAAGAGCAAAACAAAAATATCCTTTCAGCCTGGACGGAAAAAAAAAAAAAACTCACATACCTGAGGGGGTTGAAGGTCAGCCGAGTGATACCTTGTCATAATTTATCGCTCAATGCAGTGCACCGACAAAGGTAGTAGGAAAAGCGGACTTGCAATTAAAAAATACTTAATTAATCGACTTTTAATATTTCACAGAGGTTAAACAAGCGAAACTTTGTTCCTTTTTCTCTTAAGGGAACAAAGGTTCTTGCGTAACAAACGCCCAAATGATATTCATATTCCCCTCCAGGAAATCGTCCGACAACCAGCAGCCTCTTACAATAAAAGGTTTCTCAGGAATTCTTTCCTCATTACGTTGAGCATGACGTGTTAGCGTTACTGCTGCCGCCATCATTATAATAGTCTCCTCCTTACGTGTATTTAAGAAAGTTGCATGCTTATTCTTTGAGACCCATTGGTAACTACATTCTGGAGGTAAAGATTTTTTTAATATATTCAGTGGCGTGTTGAAAGCTCGCTTCCTGATTGCTGGCATCGCAAATGAATATGATGTGCAAATGACAAAACTCATGCTGCACTGATTCATCCCCACTACTGCAAGATGTAATGACTTCCAGCTTCGTCAGATATGTGTAACCTATATCTTTCTAGTTATTTATGAAAACGACTTCTGGAAATTTAAAAACCTTTACTTGCAAGTCGCTCTCGTATAATGCTGCCAGTCTGCATTGCATTTTGCATTGACCACACACTACTCGATAATTCTGAATATTTATCAATACACAGTGTTGTCTTCAGACTCAGCCTTTCTTTATAGTGACCCTTAAAAAACATATTATCGAAGTCTGATTAAAAGTTAAGAATTATCCGAAGGCGTTCATATCTAATAAGATGTGTTATTAATTTAATGTCGCTTTTAGTGGATATTTCATACCACAATTGGATGTTTTGTCTTATCTAGATATCAAATGAACCCTGATGCGGTTAGGAATTTTGTCAAGCAAACGTGGTTCTCGTTATTCTGAACGATAAAAGTTTCGAAAAGCGCCTTTTGCTACATTTTTGCATGCTGTCTTCCACTACGCTTATCTCGACAGAGTGCTTATACTATTGCCTCTTATGCAGTGTTCCTGTAAGAGGGTGATGCAGGCATTACTAAACGGTGTTTGCAGCATCCCTTTGGCCCTAAGCATTATCCACTTTTTTTGCCTTTTACTTTACCTCTAGTCGTGATTAATTTCTCCAGTCTTGCTGTCCAACCACTCTAAAATTACTTCTTGGTTCAACAGTGGGGTTTTCTCCCAGATCCACCTTGTACTGGATATCTTTAAGTTGCTGCCCAACCACTCCAACTCCAACTATCCTTTCTTAAATGCCAGAATAGCATAAAGCACCAGAGCGCTTGGCTTGACAGCTTAAATTTCATAAATCTGTTATGAAGCGAACTTTTTAAGTCACGGTGTGGTATTTATATTCGCTTCCTTATCATCAGCATCAATTATGCTATGATGCCATGCTCTTGGACGGCCTATTGCAAGTGCCATATGTTCTTTTCTACTCTAAAACTGTGAAGCGTTTGCAAGTGCCATATTTTCTTTTCTACTCTAAAACTGTGAACCATTTGCAAGTGCCATATTTTCTTTTCACTCTAAAACTGTGAACCAGGTTGAAGTGCCATATGTTCTTTTTACTCTAAAACTGTGAACAGGTTGCAAGTGCCATATTTTCTTTTCTACTCTAAAACTGTGAACCAGTTGCAAGTGCCATATGTTCTTTCTACTCTAAAACTGAACCGTTAGCAGGTTGCATATTTTCCATATGTTCTTTCCCATACCTACTCTAAAACTGTAAACCGGTTTACATCAGCGGCACGAGTCAATTTATCCATAAATTTTTGGTAATCTAATATCCAAAACTACTGTCGCATTATGTGGGGTTGTTTACTTTTTATAGGGCGACTATTACGTCTTGTAAAATATGACAAGCGAGTTTATGGACCTGCTATCAGGATCTCTCTCTCTCTCTCTCTCTCTCTCTCTCTCTCTCTCTCTCTCTCTCTCTCTCTCTCTCTCTCAGCCTGTCTTTCATATAATCAGTTGTAGTTATGACAACTATCAGCATCAGAATTATAGAAACGGCAACAGCAAACATAATAATGGTGATGATGAAAATGATAAAAACTATTACCATTACCAAAAAATAATGAGTGCCAGTGTTATCTCTGTTCAGGATACTGCTTACAGTTTTTGTTAGAGAGCTACAGAGAGATTATGCTACGCTAACTCCAGGCATTGTCTAATATAACTATAACCCAGCCTAAGTTCAGCCACTAACCAGCGCATCGTGACGCAGCAATATGTATGGCGACTGGACGTGCAGCAGAGCCGCAGTTCTGCCCCATGTTAATATTTTGGACCACGAGGCCTGATGATGAGAGATAAATAAACAGTAGAGGGGCACTTGCCGAAAAATTAACAAGAGGTGACCTGGAAGGGAAAGGAAGCTGAACTGTAAACAGAGAGAATTAACAAAACAAAACAATTTAAAGAATAACATTGAATAAATGTGATGAAATAAACATCTAATAGCCAAGTGCAGCAGAGATCAAAATGAGAAAGGAAGCAGATAAAAAAGGAAGTAAATTCGCAAAAGAAGAAATATATCAGTGAATGGCCTTGAAAAGAATGCTAGAACAAATTACTACCTTCTTGAAATGCGAAAATAATCTTCAAGATTGTTTTACTCAGTGAGCAGGCTACTTACACCGTACAAAAAGTCGCCTGCTTCCTGAAAAGCCATTTATATTTGAGAAACGAAACGTAATTCATTAATGAACTTTCGAAGGGTCAGGAACAATACTCAGGTGTGTCATTAGTGAAATCTCATCTCTTCGTTGTTCCGATTTTTTCCTGTTCTTCTCTTCTGTAGGAAAAAGAACAGTAACAAGTTCCTCATTGGACATGTGGGTACCGTTCTCAGCTAGCACTCTGCTGACCCCGGGGTTCGATTCTCTGACAGGTCAATGAAGAATTAGAGGAATTTATTTCTGATCTTCATTACAATAATGTGGTTCGGATTCCACAATAAGCTGCTGGCCCCGTTGCTAGGTAACCAATTGGTTCTTAAAAAAATAAATCTAATCCTTCTCCCTTGAGAGATGATTAATCAGCTCAGTGGTCTGGTTAAAATAAGGTATACTTAGCTTTTTTAGAACAGTAACAAAAACCTAAGAGATTCTTTGTATTCTCATTTATATAACCTTTCGATCTCATTACAATTGCAGGCTATTGGCGTTCAAGGAATTTAAAACAATATTTCTTTGAATAGTTTCCTCTTTCAATGCCACTACTACTACTACTGCTACTACCACTCATCATCATCATCATCATCATCATCATCATCATCATCATCATCATTAAGAATGAAAGTAATTATTAAGGTAATGATTAAGGTAATTATTTCAGTAACTACAATGACCTAAGTTGTTTTGTCAGTAACAATAACTAAATCTGTTGTTGTTGTTATTAGTTTAATAGCAATGGAACATTACAGGAATAATAGCAATAAAAATTACCATCATCACTCCCGTTATTGTTATCGTCGTCTGCCGCTGTTGCTATGATAACCATGGCCAATTTCCCAATGTTAATGACGATGACCACTCAGCGGTAAATACGCCATCGAAATAGAGGCCTGTTTTATTCCATTAATTTTGAAAAATCCTGTATTTTTCTTTCTTTCATGGCTGATACAGAGCTTAGAATAGAATATCCCATAAACTAGGATTAATTAATCCCGGTATTATACGGAAGCATGTAAAAATTTAACATGGAGTGAAAGCCGATTAACCAGTGAGAGAGAGAAAAAGAGATCTGGAAAAGCCATTTAACCAATTAAAAGACCTCCTTTCTGCATATTTACTATTTTGTAAGTCTATATATGTACGCATTCACTTTACCCTGTGGATGAGAAAGGCACAAGAGTAGTTGCCAACCTTTTGGGAGAGGAACCATTTTATACAAGTGCCAGAAGACACTTCCTCATTGCAGGCTAACAAAATTCAGAGTGCCTTATCCCAGAGGAAGTAAATATTAAGGAACTGCATCCCGGTTACATTTGAAAATTATGTTGTTCATTATTATATACTTGCAGGAAATTAAATTCTACTTAAACATTGTTTCATGTAGGTCATATCAAATAAGAAAATTACTACTATCTTTTCATGTTCTGAGGAAAATTAAGCTCAGTAGCTCTATAATCCCTGGTATTATATAATAATATAATTTCGTGTAGCCCTTTTAACAACACTGGAGCACGCTCTCAACTTGTCTGAACCACCGAGATGGCTTTATCACAGAAGTTTTTTTTCTTTTTGTTCCACATAAATATTCTGGCCTTTGATGTGAGTAAAAACTTAGTGGAACTTGACAAAGAGCAACTTAAATTAGGATACTTTGGTAACTTCGTAATTTGGATGATAATTATACCTGGGTTCAGTTCGCACAGCAACTTGGTAATTATCAGGAGGTTCGTCTTATTGTTCCTTGTTGCAAAGTTATAAAGAATTATTGAGACAAATGATTGGCAAATTAGTTTAAAGTAACATTACTATATCAGCTAAGCCTACTGAACCGTGAGATGTTATAAAAATGGAATATTTTCCATTTTGGATATACTGAAGATTGTACTGAAAATCAAGAGGTGCCTGGTCGCTTACAGTGCATGAATGTTTTGAAATAGAAAATTGGTGAACAAACCGGCGGAAAATGAGCTTCTGAATTATCAGCACTCAACTCAGCATGCCACGTTCTCTCTCGAGTCGGAAATCCTTGAGGATACTGATCACTTCTGCATAAATAAAAATAAAAGAAAGGTGAAGAAGGCAAGTAAGAAAACGGTGTCTCAGTAAGTTGAACGGCATCGGGCCTTTTTCGAAAGCTTGCTATTTACTACTGTAGATGGGTCCTAAAATACACCTGACCTAGCCAAGTTCTCTGCTCTACTTTGTCTAACAACAGCACAAAAGATTTATCTATTGTGATGAATTCTCTCTCTCTCTCTCTCTCTCTCTCTCTCTCTCTCTCTCTCTCTCTCTCTCTCTCTCTCTCTCTCTCTCTCTTGAGCATCTTTCTGTCCTTTGTTGTGCTAGATCTTGTGCACTACAACTCAAAAAGTCAACCGATCTTTGAGTCTGCTCCTTTTCCACCTTAATTAGTCAGAGCAACGCAGACACGCCATCTCTTCCATAATTTGATTTTTGTTTCGAGACTTGAATTCCCGATTTGGTAAATGTAGAGGAGAAAAATAGATGGAGGTGAATCAGGAGGATTAAGGTGGTTAGAGAGAGAGAGAGAGAGAGAGAGAGAGAGAGAGAGAGAGAGAAGAGAGAATACTTTTACAATTATTTTAGCTGCGTTATATCCATTTCCTTAGTTTTTGTCTTTGTTATTTATCTGCCATTAATTTTCTTCATTGACATAAAAGGTTTTCAATTAAATTTCTTTTTATATGCAGGAGTTGATCAGTTTACAATCCCTGGGGAGTTCCCCCCTTCAATCTTTCCCTTCATTGGTATTGAACGGCTTCAGAGGACATAAATATTTTCAAAAGTACAGTATACCCTGTCATATATCCTCTATTTTTTTTTAAAATCACTTATATGAAACGCTAGTAGAAAATTAATGCACTAAAGCAAAAATGGTATGGAAGAATAAACAAAAGTATAAAACATATGGAACAAAATTATTTTCCCAATTCTGCGGCGACATTCGAGAGTTATTGCTCTGGCCCAACGTTCATTCAGTCAGTACCAATACCACTCATACGCTGTTCGGTGTGCTATTTTAACGATATTGAAGTGGCCAGACAACTGTTACATCAGACTGCTATTGCCGAAATCTAAAGCGAAACTCCTGTTCGTGTAAGATAACGGTATGACCGAATGATTGTCATTTCATTCAGCAGTCATTTAAGACACATGGACTTACTGCAAATTTTTATGTGTGACAATAAACATACAGGAGTCGGGAAATATAACCTTGATACTGGAAATAATACTGGGACTTTATAAAAAAAAAAGAAGAAAAATCCATTTCATGCATCATATACCCCGTTGTTCTCGGCTACCACTCGTATTACAATCGTCAGTGCTCCTCTATTTTCCTTTTATTTTTTTTTTTTTAACGACCCATGGTCATACTGCAACTAAAATGCAACACCTTTATTCATTCGTGGTGACGGAGCACGTATTTGTGAACTGATTCATCGGCAAAAGCTTAAATAGAAACATAAGTAGACTAAAGAAAGAAAGTAATAAACAGAAATAAGAGAGACCAGGTAAACAAAGATACAGAGGCGATTCAAATGAAAATCCAGAAATGGGTTTCAAGAAAAAAAGGTTAAAGCCTAAACTTGGGGTTTTAGCTAACGAAGCTTTATATCAGACTCTGCCAAATGCCTTAATGAAGCATAAGCGGTGCTAAAAGATTCTCCAGCTTACTTCACTGAAGGATAAAAGTTATCACATATTGTCCCTTATAAAAATTGTATTCATATTACTTAAGGCAGTGAGAATGGATTTATGGTTTGAAAATTTAAAACCTGTAGAATTTTAAGAAATAGTAAGATTGTTTTTTTTAGCATTTTTTTAATTAAAGCACGCGTGAGGTAAGAGCTCAAGATAGCTTTTCTGATCAAAGTTTGTCTGCTACGTATGCATTTATTCCTGTATGTCTGGTATGAACTTTTCCCCTTTTCAGTTTCTCCAAAACCAGTGGAACGGTTTGAAACAAACATGACACAACATCTTTGTTTATATTCAAATGGGGGCCACTCCCAATCCCAAGTTGACATTATTAGAAAATAGTGAAAATAGGGGCAGTCATTTAAAGGTCTTCTTTAGAACTAAAAGGACAAAAATAACCAAATTCACGTGAAAATTTCCTTGTGTGGCGTAGATTCAAATCTGTTAAAACCAAGGCGCCTTTGGTCAAGATGGTGTGATGAAATGGGCAAAAAGTTGTACGGAACATAAAGGGGGAAAAAATCGTTGAAAATATTCTTCTTACGAAAATTAGAGTTACAATGAATCAGATTAATATGCAATCATTATTATTATATAGTTTCTAATCAAGTTTTGTTATACCATGGTTCCTTGCGCTAGCGTGGGCCACAAAAGGAGTCCAAATATTTACATATGAATAAATTAAGATTTCTTAATCTTAGACTTGTAATTACAGCAAGGCATCTGAGGTGAGCACCATGACCCGTGAGCCTCTTGCTTTGTTTCGCGAACCTGCGCATATTTCCTGTGGGTAGTAAATGTGCTGGATAACATGATTTTCATTACTGGCGAGAAAGTCCCTTTATAGGTTTTGGATAAGGATGAAACATAGAATGAATTACATCTTAGGAATACAAGAAAACCTAGATTCTTGCAACATCAGTTGCCTTTCTTCTCTTTCTACCCAGATTGATCCAGTTACATTCATTTGGTCTTTGTCCGTATACTCTTAATGAGCTGAATATGGTATATACCTTACTTTTCTATACGCGGAGGGTGAGAATGTACTGTGCCATTTTATCAGTGATGAACCTCAACAATTAAATTTATAAACAGTAAGCAAACAAAGGAGGTAAGGGATGAAAAAGGTTTATAGGGAAGAAATAAGTGTTTCTATGTGGCATCAGACGTCAGAGTTATTTAAGAAAGTAGACAGGCATTTGGGATTTGGATTATTTTCTCAAAGTTGACACGAAAGGAGGTAAACGGCTTATGTAACTTTCAGTTTCCCTCAGTTCGACAGAAAACAGGTGGAGGATTGAATCACGTTTGACAGGAAACCAGGTAGCCTTTATGTTCTTGTCAGTTCCCCTTATTTGATAGGAAACAATATAGACGTCTCAGTTGATATAAACCTTACAAGATAGCAAGTGGGTTCAAATATCCGTTTTAGTTGACAGGTTTCACAATACTTTATTTAAGTGTACGTTTTAGTTTGTTAAACTAACAGTGATGATGGACATTCGATTGTTAGGCAAATGAATATGGGAAATTCGAGTCCCTTTTCACTCCTACAATTTTGTCAAGAAAAAGATTGAATTCTCTGTGCTCGATTTTTCAGTTTTAAAAATACGATTATTGAAGTTCTCAAAAAAAACATAATAAAACTAAATCCTACTATGTTTTGCAGTTTCATGTTATTTCACTTTGCAATTGGGTTCATTCGTTTTCCTTCCTTGATTTCCTTTATGATTTTTTTTGTTCACAGATGCAGAACATTTTGCAATTTTCAGCATTCCATTTACAGTTCAATCTCCATTTTATCCTCCTTCATAAAATTCTGTTTTGTGATGTGATTTTAAAATATTTTTTCTGGCCTGCCTCTCCTGACTTATTTACTTATTCATTTTGATAAAATACACACTCGTGACTCAACAAAGCTTTTTTTTTTCCTCACGGCAGTTTTTTTACATTTTTGCTCTCTAATCCCTTCATTCTCAATTATGATTTAACTAATAGTTGTTTGGTATTTGTTTCCATTGGAACAGAAAGTCATCTTTCTCTAAGAAAAAATTTCTCCAAACAACCACCTTGAAATGAAATCCATTATTATTACTATTATCATTATAAAAGACTGGAAGAAATAAATGTATAATAAAAATTGCAGCTTTTAAATGAAAGTACCATATATATAATTAAAAAAATGGGGAGTTTCACGATAACATTACAGCTCTTAAATTTATTGGCATCAGCATCAGTCTAGAACTTTGTCCCTTAGATTTAAAGTAACGCTAGTCCTTTGGAACTAAGCACTGAAAAAACATGGTATCTCAGCAGAATATAGATGCTGAAGCTTTATGAAACATAAAAACCCACACTAATTATCAGTGCCCGGGCACATGAGGTAATCGCATTAGTTCCCATTGGGGAAGAGTAATGGTTGGCTTCTAGTAAACCGAAAACCAGTAGCCGCAGACACATTGTCTGTTGTTCAATGAAGAGAAAACTAGTCATACGTCTCAGATTATGTAGTATGGTACTGACATTCGAAAAGTAGGATAAAATACAGCACTCTAATTTGTTTCTGCATCATTTCTATTCAAAATGTGAGATAATTCACCAGGCATTGGAATCATATCTTCTGCGTAGCATAAGAATTCAAGATTACAAACGTTGAATATTAATAATGAAATATTTTTTTCTTATTTGCGGTGCCTTCTCACTTCCTCTTCTGTAAACGCCAATGATCGAAATTAGAGGAAAATCATCAGAGACAGATTTTAATGGTACTGTGCCTGTTAAGCAAAAGCACGTTTAGTCTTTCAAATTGTATAGGTATTTTAAACATCATGGTGTGTTGGTAATGTAGAATGACTGTCAGTGAATAGAATTTACAAATCAAGCCACATAATTACCTAAACGCAATATTGAATTTGCATGTTTGGAGATCATAAGAGGAATGTCTACATAACAAAATCCTTATCAAAAAAGTCATCAGCTTGAATATTTGAGGACTTCTGTTCTTTATAAGAGCTGAATTGCATTTGAATTTGAGTAACAAACTATAATAATGCAGGAAAAATGAAATGAATAGTAAGAATATAGTGAAATACAATGAATTGTTAAATAAATTGGGCATTTATACATTTTACATAAATATTAAAGATTCTACTAAACTGGTCGAAATAAAGAGAAATTAATGTTTCCAATATTCAGCACAGATTCCCTTTCCAACGACGTGCATAACAGAAATACGCACTGAAAATACCATCTTTTTCAGTATTTTTTCGTTCTCTGTTATAGGAAAGAAAACACAATTATGGCTTCAAATTGGATTTGCTCTCCATAGCTGACTCGTGATGAAGCTACACTTTTACAATTCTTGAACGTCCTGCTTTTATAGTGTGAATATCCAGTCTCTTGTACCAGTTAGTTGCGTTAGTTCCAATTTCACAGGTAAGTGTTGGGTATCTCGGCGCTTATCGTGTGACAAAAATATCATTTGGTATCCCGTGGAATCAATTAGAGTTGACTCTTTTAATGTTCACTCTAGATGAAACCCCTACTTATGAAAGTTAGATAATTTCGGTGACTTACCAAGATAATGTAATTACTTTTAAACTATATCTTGCATTTTGACGCCTCTTTAGTTATTTTCTAAAGAGATAATCTTAAAACGACCAAGTGACAGTGCCCATTTAAGAATAAATTATTTTTTTTTTTTTTGTAAACTCTTCTTCGATAATGCATCGCATATAGTAAAACAACCTTTTGGAAAGGTCCAATTCTATACTTTATAGCAAACAGTCAGTTATCGACTATTTTTACGTAATTTAAAAAAATGACTTTTCTAAATACCCAGGGCTGATTAAGTTACCCACGGATCTTGGTACAATTTCAGTTACAAATAATTTAGATCAAACTCACGATGTCGCCGCAAATACTATACATGAAACAACAACCTTTACAGACTATAATTAATCATTTAAATATGGCAATTAGTACATAGCATTGTCTTTCTGAAAGAATTATGAACTTTTTCAACTTCAGCATCCAATGTTTTAGGTACTATGTTCTGTTAGTATGTTTAGGTATATATACAAGAACTCTTTGTGGTTGAGAACACTGGCAGCTCAGAATGAACTTTAAAAGGTAATTTTACAAAACAACTAAAAGTTAACAATTACAATGTAATTACTGTACTGAAGAAATGGTATATATGGAGGGTACTAAAGAATATGCATATGTACATAAATACACAGAAAGCATTGCTATGTAGCGTTAAAGACAAGAATCGATACTGTCTTTATAGTTAATAGCGTTCTCATTTTTCATTTCACATTTCTTTTGTCAGACAGACAGACGCCTTTGAATGAACCTTGCGAAAGGAAGTGTTTGATTGTTATTAGCTTTAATACGCACTATTGGATGAAAAGGATTTGACTGGACAATAAACTTTTTATCTCTCGCTAGTCACACCAGATCACCCGATGATTGGTTCAAGAGAGAGAAACAAAAATTTACTCACAGGTGGTCCTGTTAACCTACAGTTATGCAAAAAATGGAATAAAAAAACACACTGCCCTTTCCACTTTCAGAAAATCTTTCAATCATGATTTTCTTGGCTTCGCATGTGACAGTATTCATTTATTCAAGAATCATGTTAATATTTCTGCCAAATGGAGGAACTGTTTCAGGTTCCATTTTAGGTTCTGTCAGTTATTCACAGATTGTCGTGAAATATAAATCAAAACATAATCTCAGACTAGGACACTACAGCGAATGTCTGAAATGTGTCCATATGTTATTTTCTGTCTTTGTTAAAGAACACAAGTCCTCTGATGTTATAATGAACTGTATTAGATAGAATCATTTCATCAATGGCTTCGATGAGTTATGACCAAAAATATGATATGAAAGCAAAGTAAAACATTAACTAAAAAAAAAAATAGACAAAATTTTCCGTAATTAGGACTGATTGGCTTGTAGAAATGACAAAGCTGTCGTTGATAAGCAATTCAGCTTAGTCAGTATATAATTGGAAAAAATATTCGTTCACCAAGTTGACAATATCAGAAAGCTAAAATATTTAAGTAATTTGTAAAACTAATAGACGTTAATAAACAGATTTCAAAATCTTCATTAGTAAATACTGGAACATTAAATACATTATATGTATATTTATATTCACACATACACAATATATACATATATATATATATATATATATATATATAAATATATATATAATATATATATATATATATACATATATATATATATATATATATATATATATATATATATATATATATATATATATATATATATATATATATATATATATATATATATATATATATATACATATATACATACATACATACATATATTTTATATAGGCAGAAATAAAATTAATTATTTAAATTTAATTTCCAGTGATTAGGCAAACTGCTTAATTCGCTTTGTTTTCCATTATCAGATTCTCAATAACAGAGAATGAGAGAGAGAGAGAGAGAAGAGAGAGAGAGATGAGGGGGGGAAATTTATTAATATTAGGGGTGGGGGCTGCGGTGAAATATACAATATGGCACAAGGTGTCTGAAAAACCTCCCACATGATATATAAGGCAGGAAAATAAACGGAAATTTGATGTTCCAATATGATATCAATAAAAAGAATATATTGAAAAGTAATTTGGTAAACTTCCACTTTGGAAGAAAATATATCTTCAATAAGCTGACTACTAGCACTGTAATATGAAAGGCGGTAATCAAGATAAAAGAGGAATATAGTCTTAAGGGAAAACGTTTTGAAATAAATGCAAGAAAAGCATCGAGTTTGCAGTCCCTAGACGATGCAGAAAGCGAGATGGAATTTAATGCTTGCTTGTGCTCACTGAGCTACAACGAGCACCATTGTGTAAAACAGGATAATTTAGAAATTTATGTGTCAGCATTTTGTTTAGAAGAAGGAGATATATATTTCTGAATATTCATGAGATTTGTCCGTTTAACTCTACGTGTGTGAGATTGTTTTGATTTGTAATTCATTTATCCTTAGATTTATGCTCTTACTCTATATTTTCATTTCGCCTCCAAGGTTTGCTTTCTCTACATATTCGTGATAGAGACAGACAGAAACGGAGAGAATGATTAAATATCGTCCGAAAGCAAAAGCAAACAAAACAAGGTCAAGCCTGACTACTTGCAGGGTTTATCAAAAATTTTCTTTATATTTCATGTAATCCATACAAGTTAGAACTTAGGGTTTGACAGATGCTTGAGCTGGAGAAATATGAGGAACAGGTGAGAGTTGGATGGAAATGGGTGGACAATTCTAACAAACTGAAGCCGTGGGCGTGATGTTGCGGGTGGCATTGGGAAGCTGTAGATTATAGTGGTTTCATGTTACATAGAAAGTATAAAATATCTTTGCTTAGGAAAGTAATAGGAATAGAAAATAACAGTAATAGATTATAACTATATATTCCTTTAAATAAAATTTTAAAAATACTAGTTCGTTTAATAGAGTAATAATCCGTGTATTAGACCTTATAATTTCAAACCTATTTTGAGGTTCAGTTATCCAGGTCCTTATAAAAGTTTTTCTGTAATTCACAGATTTAATTACCCTGTCTGTGTAAATCCGAGGCCCATCCGATTCTATTCTCTCTATTTATGTTGAGTTTTCTCTCCCTTCTACTTGTTCATAGTGATCCTGAGATAGTCTTTAATGTTGCTGATATCATATCTCGTAGATCACAACGAGTGAGTTTCGCATTAGTATGCAAATAACATTAACTACAATGCTGCTGTTTACTGTTTAGCTTACAATAACTAAATATCCGGCTTACTAATTTGAAGGACAAAATTTATTTCTGCGCATATCATCCAAATGCTGGTTCTTTAAGGACACGTTAACAGTTGAATAAGTCTAACTATCCCAACAAAACCATACTTGTCTGCTGTTAATCAGCTCAGAGCTTTCTTAAATGTTTCATTATATTTAACTTTCATTAGTTTCATAACATCAATGTTAACTCACAATAATTACTTGCTGTGTCTTGAACCACTGACAAATAATATCATCCCATGCTGCTATTTATCCGCATATTGGTACTTTGATATTGCAAAAGAAGATTGAATGAACACTGCATTAAACTATAAATTATGGTCAGGTCCAGTTTGAAATCCATTTTAATTTCATTATTAGGCTTTCATTAAAACTCTGGAGAACTCTGTAGATAGCACTTTATAACTATAATAGTTTTTTTATATAAAGTGTTATTTTGTGTCATGAAGACAATTGATAATATAACGATAAGTTTAACAATAAGATTCTCGAATGCATGTCGTCTTTTTATTCTTTTTTATATTTAACTAAAATTTTCGGTCACGGTGTCTCGAGATACCATAAATTTCTAATCTGTAAAATTCCCATAATTCTATTCCACATTGACTTTGCCATGTCAGTATTTGCCTCTGTATTTATTATTTGGAGCTGTATTTATTTATTGTATACTAGTAGTACGGTATGTGTGGTTTATGGAAAGAGCAAATTTTATTTGTAAGAGTATAAAAGTGATATAAGTGACTATGAGCAATTCTTAGTATACCTCACTAGGTAGAATTTTAACTGAAAAAGTAAGACATATGGGGGTATGATTCCCAGGAAAAATGAAGTCTATTGGGGCGAAGATAAGGCTTGTTTGAATCAAATGTTTATTATGAACCTCTTATGTAAGAAGTTTGGGAGTACAGGGGAAAATCAGTATGACGTGTACTTGAAACAATTGTCTTTAGGTGTTTGGTGAATTGCCGATGAACCTTCATGACATTTGGTGACTAATACTAAATTTTTTTACTAGTTTTTTTTTAACATGTAGGTTCACTTTCAAAATGAATAATTAAAATAAAAAAATTGTAGGGGTGGTTGGTTTTAATATTTCTGAATGTTATATATATATATATATATATATATATATATATATTATATATATATATATATATATATATATATATATAAATATATATATTCGTTTAATTTATGTTCTACAAAGCAATAGCTTTGAAGTCTCCTCAAACATGATTAGGCCTGATAGAAGTCCTTGTGATAGTTATTTCATCCAATTTTCTATTATTAGTATTATCACTCCTATGTACTGTTCACTAATTTTCAAGTTCAAATTCTACCGCTTTAATACATTCTGAATATATTTCTCACAGGATTTTTCCATGGAGTTGGCATTAGTCCCTGGTCAGACTAGAAATGATTTCTATTTTTCTATCCACTATAAGTTTGAAACCTGGTATCTGGTCATATTGGAAGTCTACCAATTATTCTGAGGTTAACAGAAATTATATTCAATATTTCTATTTTTTTCATTTTGATTTAATTCTTTTGTCATGATCTTTCTATTTGAGTTAACCCCAGTTAAAACATTCTACATCACTATGATGGCCTGTTTGACTGTAATCTCTAATATGGGTAATAAGTTTTTCCATGTCTCTTTCCTGATATCTGATATGTTGATTGTTTTCAAGATGAAAATTCTAAATTAAAAATCTTTCAACTGTTCCATTGATATTGTTCTTCCAGGTCATATTTTCAAGTTCATTGATAAACCCACTTATTTTATCTACCAATTAGCATATAATACATTATGGTTCCTTGTGCTATATCTACATGAAAAATGATGGCTCATATTGGTGCAACAATTAAGAAAATGTTTATGAAGGGGTTTATATATTATAATGATAATATACAATAAGGCACAACTGTCTGAGAAACCTTAGTTGATTTTATAAGGCAGTCTAAATAATATTGTCTGAAGTCGATGTTCAATATGATTCAATAAAAAGAATATATTGAAAAGTAAAAAAATAAAACTTCCTCATTTTGGAAAAAATTATCTTCAATAAGCTGACTACTAGAACAATTAACAATATGGAAGGCGGCAATCAAGATGAAAAAGGAGTATAGTCTTAAGGTCGTACGTTTTTGAAATGAATGCAAGTTAATGAGTTCAAAGTCCTATCTGATTAAGCTACACTAATTTAATGCTTGCTTGTGCTCAAGAGCTACAACGAGCACCATTGTGTAAAACAGGATAATATAGAAATTTATGTGCCAGGCTTTTGTTTAGAAGAAGGGCCGTTCCTATATTTCTGAACATTCATCAGAGATTTGTGCTTTGTCTCTACGTTCTGGATGTTTTGATTTGTCCAGAATTTCATCCTTAGATTTATGCATCTGATTTTATTTTTATCTGAATTAGAGCTTTCTGGACATATTCGCTGACAGACAGGAACAGAGAGAATTCAAATAACGTATTCCCAGCTAAACTAAACAAAACAAATCAAAAATTGCTTGCAGATTTATCAAAACTTTCTTTTCTTCATAATCCCTAATAAACTCAGGGTTTTAATAATGGGGAAATATATACAGGAGAGAGAAGGTATATAAATGGGTGGACATTTCTAACAAACTAAACCCGTAAATAACTGTAATGTGGGTGGCATTGGCAAGTTGTAGATCGTAGTGGTTTCAAATTAGAAAATATAAATAATTTGTGTATAATAGCAACCAATATTATAACTATATATTCCTTTAAATCAATTTAAAATACAAGTTAATTTTAATATGGCAATAATGGATTTGACTGACAATTTAAAACGTATTTTGAGGTTCCGTTATCCAGGACCTTATAAAAATTTTTCCCTTAATTTACAGATTTAATTATATGTCTATCTATGTGAATCCCATGTATCCGATTCTATTCTTTCTATTTATCTGAATTTTCTATCCTTCTACTTGTTCATATAGTAATCCTGAGATAGTCTTTAAGTTTATGTTGATATCATATCTCGTAGATCATTAGAAGTGAGTATGTAGTATAATATTCCTTATAGTTATATATATTATATATATATAAGATAATTATATAAATATCTATATATATATATATAGTTAATATGATATTTATATGAGATAATATCATATATAAAGAATATATAATTACAAAAATTATATATTATTGCTATAGTAACCATATATATATATACGTATGAATAAGTATCCTTATATAGCCCTATATAGAGCTGTTAATCAGCTAAGAGGTCTATTTAAAACTATATACAACAATTAGTTTGCAAATAACATATATACAATGCTGTGTTTACATATATTAAAGGTTATAATATATAATATCATCCGCATATATTTAATACATGTTGGTGGCTTTTCTTTTCATAAAGAATTGATATTGGCCATAACTGCGGGAAACTTTGCAGCTGTATTATAAGTATATAGAAATATTTCAGTTTTCCCCATCAGGCATTATCATTAAACCTATGTAGACATATATTCCGTAATATATATATAACTTTGTTATATAAAGATATATATTTAATAATGCATGAAGATATATTGATATTATAAAAGATAAGTTTAACAATATAATATAATATATGTCTTTTTATTCTTTTTATATTTAACTAAAATTTTCGGTAACTATATATATCAATATATAAATTTCTAACCTGTATAAACTTCTATTCCACATTGATATTGCCGTATATATATCTGTATTTATTATTTCATATATTTATATTGTATACATAGTATATATGTGGTTTATATAAAGAACACTTTTTTTTTTTTTTTGACAGAGTATAAATGGGATATACAGTAAGTGATATATGAGCAATTCTCAGTATATCATAGGTAGAATTTTATAGTGAAAAATAATATATGTATTTTTAGGAAAATGCAGTTTTTATATATATATATATTTGAATACCGGCCATTATAAACTATATATATATATATATATAACATATGTATATATATAGGTGTATAAACAATTGTTCTTCAGGTATATATGAACTTTCTGATTTGGTGACAATCGGCACTAATATTTTTATCTTTTTTTCTTTTTATGGTCATTTTTAATGAATAATTAAATATATAAAATTGTATATATATTGGTTTATATATTTATATATATAAATATATATATATATATATATATATATATATATATATATATATATATATATATATATATATATATATATATATATATATATATATATATATATATATATATATATATATATGTGTGTGTGTATGTGTATATGTGTGTGTGTGTGTGTGTGTGTTATAATATTGTTGGCTATAACTTTTAAAGTTAGTCCTCAAACATATCTGCCTTGATATGAATGATGAAAAAATAGTTGCTTGAGTCTGTATTGTTTATCATTCCTTGTACATTCTGGTGAAATTACAAAAGTGGTTTAAGATACAGAGAATGCTTTCTAAGGACAGATTTATGGAGCTGTGATTAGTCCCTAGTAAACTAAGGATGCCTTCCCAGGGCAGACTATCAGGAATCTTGGCAAACCTCCTGACAGAGTTGATGGTGATGACCAGAAAATACTGGAAAGTGCCAAGTTTTTTCTGGTGTTATACAGAAATATGCCAAAGAGAAGGGAGTCAGCTCATTTGTTATTTAATGATTTGTGACATGATTTTTTTTATTTATAGGGAACATCCAGTCATTCTGTGGCTGCTTTGTTGACAGTTGATTTTGCTGTTCTTATTGGTCTAGTGTTCCGGCTTTTAGCACGTAAGATGTTTCCTTTCCTTGTGGCAAGATGAAGGGGGTAAATACCTTCTTTCCGGTGTTCTTGAAGTTGGTTTTACGTGTAATAAAGATACTAATTTCATGTTTACTGAGGGATGTAAATTTATTACAATTACAAAATTTATGGTTAGCTTTTCATTGTATGTAACGATTTATACATAAAATTATGAACAACAACTAAGAAAATATTTATAAAGTATGATATATATTGTTATAATGCTTCATGAACACTAACTGGTAAGAAATAGTTTTCCTTGTTTGTCTATATTATTTATTTCCGATGTCAAAGACCAAAGATGCTGCTAAGCCAGTTTGCATAAATAAAAAAAATTATTACAATTCCATTCAATGTTGCTTCTATGAACAACCCAACAGCCAATCGCAGCGAATTTACACAAGACAAGCTACATAACTGGATGACTTTTCACATGGTCGTACGTAACTCTTTAATCCGATTAATACATACAAAAGAGAATCTGTCCCCCACTTACTAAATGATTCGAAGAGATACATACTTGGCCCAAAGCCCCAAATCTTGTTAGTTCATTAAGGGATCTACCCCAAATCCTGTGGTGGCCATTTCCTCGTCCCCTCAGCAATCTCCTCCTCTCCATTTTTTTCGCTTAGATTTTCTTTTGCGTTTTTTCACTCTAGGTGCATCTAACTTTTAGCTCTTAAAGAAAACTGATATTAGATGGTCATTTCTGTCCGTTGTACTTTTTCCCAGCCTAGATCTTAGAGACACTGACTATTAGGAGGTTATGTGGTCATATTTTTAATTTGTATATATTTCCCAGTATATTTAAGTTATTAAAATGCATATGTAACCTGGATATTCAGCATTCAGTCAATAATATGGATAATTATATATATATATATATATATATATATATATATAATATATTATATATATATATATATATATATATATATATATATATATATATATATAATATATATTATATATATATATATATATATATATATATATATATATCCATATCCAAGGCAGATGGAGAGGCACACTGACAATCTAGTTTATATATATATATATATATATATATATATATATATATATATATATATATATATATATATATATATATATATATATATATATAAGATATTTATAAATTTAAAGAGAATGGTTCCAGATGTTAGCCTTTCGGTTCTCAGCAAGTACTGAGGTATAATTTTGCCAGCTACTTGTTGAGCAACCCTCCCCCAGCCCTTTTTTTTCTTGTTACGATTAATTACTAGGCACCTAGTAGACTATTTAGCTTATCAGAAGCCCATTTGGTTTTCAACGGAGCACACTTGTTGCTCAGTAGGCTCATGCATTGAATAACGCGTAATATATAAATATATATATACACACACACATATACATATATATGTGTGTGTGTGTGTCTATATGTGTGTGTGTGTGTGTGTAAGTCTTCATTGTATATGTTAGAATTTAACGAGGAAGCCATGGAAATAATACTAAATGCAAGGGATAAAAATATCAAAGCAATGTAGCAGCCTACTTTCCAATTTAGATATTTCATTATATAAGCGCAAATAATAACTATCCGTTTTATTATGAAAATAATGTATTTTGTAGGAATATTCATAATTCAGCTCCTAAATGATTTACAAGAGGTCTGTAGTATTCCCTAATTTCTACAGTATGAGAGGGGTGAATTGAAAGATATTATGATATTTCATTACGTCATAATCACTGTGAATATTAACATAATTTTACGTAATATCTTCGTAAAATACAATAGATTTCGAAAAATAATGATTCACATGTTAAACATTTGCAAAATATAAACATAATTAGTAGACCTCATTATACCATTTACGGAATTCAGCCAAGTATTGATGCATATACGTTTAGTTTTAAAAAAAAATCAAATGCATATAACAACCCGGTAACAATAACATTCTATACAAAACTAGAGTAATTGGTATTTACGTTTACTAAGAAGAAGAGAGAGAGAGAGAGAGAGAGAGAGAGAGAGAGAGAGAGATGAAGAAAATAATAATTCCTATTCTCAACAAACGTCTACTGAAACCATTTTTTACGGTTGGTTACTCTCTTTCAGGCGTTGACTTACCTTTCTTTGTGTCTACGAACTAACTCCATCGTCATAATGAGAAAAATCGGTTTCCATTAGTGCCACCGGGGCTATTTCACGCAATCTGGAAGAAAAAGATATTTAATTACTATATATATATATATATATATATATATATATATATATATATATATATATATATATATATATATATATATATATATATATATATATATATATATATATATATATATATATATATATATATATATATATATATATATATATATATATATATATATATATATATGTATATATTATATATATATATATATATACACACACACATATACACATATATATATATATATATATATATATATATATATATATATATATATATATATATATATATATATATATATATATATATATATATATATATATATATATATATATATATATATATATATATATATATATATATATATATATATATATATAGTGGAAACACGTGAAACAAGTTTCTTTTTTCTAGCAGTCTAATTAAACAAAGAAAAATTATAATACAGAACAGAGAAGGCAGATGACAAAATTATTTGATGATAAATGCAAGCAACTTGTTGACTCTAGTGTTAATAAATCTATATATATTCATGTATAACAAACCGAAACTTCTGCGGAAATTTAGGAGGAATAAATAAAATTTTAAAATGGTTCAATCTTAAATTCATGGATAAAATCAAGTTACAGTTATGTGTTGGGAGTATGTGTAACGTATATTTGAATTACAACATTTAATGCCTTGAATATCAAACTAATCCCAAGAGAGAAGTGACCGAACAACTTCTCTGACTGGGGGACTTTATCATTTTCTAGGTATATATTTTCAGACCTTGCCTTGATTTTGTCGAGAATCCTACTCAGATCCCGAAAAAAAATTTGTCAAACGAATCAGTAAAAATTTTGAAGGTCAAACAATGCTATTTTTACTTATTTATTTATTTATTTTTTGCATTTCTGATCGCCTGCTTTTGTATGCTGCTACTGGCTTGACTTCAGCAAGATCAAAGCAGATTTGCTTTCTCCATTTTCTCTCAGCTTTTTTGTGTGTTATAAAAATCTTCAGGATTATTTTTGTCTTTGGTTCTCTTTCACTTTATCCTTTTTCAAACCTGTAGCTCATGTTTTTGTTATTTCTCCGTACTTTCACTTATTATCTTATCGTTCTCATTTCCTTTTACAAATATGTATCAGGCCTCTTTTATTTTTTCTCTCTTCCTTGGCACTTTTTTATTTATTGCATTTGTCTGCATTTCTTTCTCTCCAGTCCATTCCCCTAACAAACACTTTCTCTTCTGATGCCTCATTTTACTTTCGTTTCTTTTCGTTTGTGTACACTGGAGCAGAGAGAAATATGAATACTGGTGTAGGGACCCAAAGCCAAAGGGACTGAGACAGTAACAGGAGTATGGGAAGTGGGGACAGTTCTAAGATAGGACTAAATGTGAAAAGGTACTCTTGTGATGTAGCTCTCTCTCTCTCTCTCTCTCTCTCTCTCTCTCTCTCTCTCTCTCTCTCTCTTCTCTTTCTTCTTCTTCTTCTTCTTCTTCTTCTTGTTGTTGTTCTTCTTCTTCTTCTTCTTCGTAATCACTTCTTTCTGTTACTGAATAGGCAACTCTTTCCGAATAAAGATTCTTGATACGAGCATCAGAGAAAAGCACTTGGTTATCTGGAAACTATATTGCAGTTACATTATTCTTGCTCAGAGAAGATAGATCAAATTTCCGAGCTGGAAGTTAGAAAACAACTAGAGAATGGCAATTTGAAATAGATGCGAGGCTTTGAAATCAAGTCCAAAATAAGCAACAGTGAAGGAATGACGTATATATGTCTAATTAAAACGATTTTACACAGGGACAGCTCGAGGGTCATGACATCAAATTTCTAACATTATTATACAGTTAGATTCAAATCAATATCAGAATACCAGCGACGTTCAGGCGTCCTTGAATAACCCTCCCAGAAGGCTTAATCAGAAGTCGTACATAAATCTTGGCACAATATAAGACGACTGGATCTGAAAATGAAAGTGAGCGGACGCAGACTATAAACAAAGGGAGAGAACGAGTGTTTGGAATAAAGACTGATTTGCGTAAATGGCTGTGCTGCGAATAAAAGGCGAGGGGAGCTGGTGAGACAGAACCACCAAATGTTTAAGAGGAGGAAAATATTTTTCGATAAATAGAAGCCTTGGTGGGTGGATTGGCAGGCAGGAGATAATAATGATGGATGGATCTTGCAGCGAAATTCCTTCCATAAGGAATCGACATGAATTATTCCTTCAAAACCAATACCTCGGTTCCCTTTATTTTTAAGCTAAGGGGAACGAGTTGGTGAAAGGTCATCCCTCAATCGGAACTTTAAATTGACTGATAAAAGCCTTAACGATATTTCTATTTGCAGTTTGGAAAATGAAAATGTGTAAAATTAAAATAGGGCTACTCATGCAGTGCTATTAATCCTTAGAATTCCTATAGCCAACGTTTGTTTAGTAAATTGTATAGCATCCATCAATGAGAGAAAAATGATCTTGAGCCTGTGAACGAATTGACTTTCTGATATAAGATTTTATTCAGTTATTCTGAGCTACATTGAGTGTTTTCCTTTTCTTCTTGAGCAAACGTCCGAGAATAGGGCCCTAAAGATATATTTTTATTTGAGCATATAGTAGAAGTATCATATCATATTCTGAAGCTTCAAGTTCGCCAAGGATTTCAGTAAGTTAAATGCTTAAAATCAAAGGACATACTGACATGTGAATTTGTATTCATGTCCAGAACTTAATAGTTTTTACAAGTCACCCTGCTCTGACGGAAGTTAAAAGGCAACACGAGATATACCATTTCTCCGATATCCACGCCTTTGTAAGCATGAAGATACACTGAAAGATTTTAATTTCACTGGACCGAAAAGCTAAACTATTCAAGATAACATCAGGAAAACAGAAATGGGGTAAAGAGAGTTTCACGTCAAAAACAGTTTCACATCAAAAACAGCAGCACAAACTGTTTACTTTTTTATGTCGACAGCCAGAAACACAGCAACCCATTTCAAGCAAAGAAAAAACTACTAAATCTATGCAAAAAATGGCAGATCTGAGAGGGGCTAAGAAGTTTGCTATTTATGTAGCTGAGATTTCCCTACAAAGGTGTCTGTCTTAGTAGCATTTTATTCATTTGCAGCTGAAGCATGAACTCTTTAAGCCATGGCACTTAGTTGGATTGATCATTCCATGCCAGATGTGATATATTCCTTTTCAAAAATGCTAAGCATCCTGTCTCTCCAAATAAGTAATGCAACATTCGCCATTAAATTAAGCTTTATCTTAAATATGATTAAGCAAAAACTGATGGTGGGTATTCATTACTAATATACATTTTCATCCCCGTTCCTACGAATTGCATTACTTTCGAGAAGTACTGATTTACTGAAGTCAACTTTAAATCTCATTCGTTAGAGAATTATTTAGACTGGATAAACAAAATTATACGAATGAAAGATTTCTTTCAAATCAACGGCACAAGATTAGCATTTGATTTAGTGTTTTTTTTTCTTATCAACACTAAATAAACACTAGAAGGAAAATAAACATTTACATAACCTGAACATTAGGAGACTGGAAACCCCCGCCAAGGCTGAGCAATCCACCCACGAAAGATCTCTTCTCCGCAAAAAGTTACAAAAGTAAACCAAAATTTAAAAATCTCCTTATAAGCTCTTGCATAATCCAATCAAATCAAAACCATGTTATAAATTTCTAATTGATTTTGACCTATTAGTATGATTTTAACCATGGTTTTTATCTTATTCTGCGCATCAACATTATTGGTGGATTATGCACGAAGCTTGAACGTTATGTCTAGGGTTAAATACCTGTTTGACCTATGACATCTAAAGAAGACTTCAGCTTAATAACCTTGATCTCACTCCGCATGTCGGCACCATTTCTGATAATGCATGATATATATGATAGATCTTGCTCGTATAGTTCAAAGGTGAGTGGTCAAGTTGAGAACAGATTCACCTAAGAGGTAAAAATTTATATTCTTACCTCTTCGAAAATGCAATCAATTACTGCCAGCCACCAAAGCCAACTTTGGTCAAATTTGCGTCAAAATCTACACAAAATGATGTACGTAACCCACAGTTTACAAACAAACAAACAAACCTCCCAGAGGTAGAGGGAACTGCTGCCAGTGCTCCGTGTCTCACTTCCATTCATCACAGACAAGAAAAAATGTTAATCCTTGTTTTCTCTTTTTTTTCGGGAAAACGTCCGTCCTACAAAAAAAAATGTGAACAAGAATGAAGTACGCCCAGGGATTACACGTAAAAATTCCTGTTAACGATACCCATAAATAATAATGATTTATTGTCCTCATATTCCTTACAGGAAAATAACGAGCATTGTGTAGGAGTGTTTTTTTTTTCGGAAAATCAAGTCTTGGATGATTTCTTTGGCTTAATTAACAATTCAATGCTTACACTAAATTCAAAGAGAGGCGTTGATTCATATGTATTTTTCACAATACTATAATTTTCTACTTTTTTCTTACTAAAATCTTTCATTATGCAGGTTGATATCTTGTTACACTTTCTTTCTGTTTCATACGAAAGTACTTGAGTGTATTTCACCACAATCCCTTTGTAGCATGCAACGTAATTGTTCTTTTTTTATTCTTATACAGGTAAATTTAATCTGTATAGACAGAAGAGAGCACATATGTGTACACCATAATATTGTGTTGAATGGCACAAGAATTTTGATATTTCAGATGTATGATTTTTCCGAATGGCTTCACCATGTTAACGAAGTTCCACTGTTTCTTTCACTTCCCCAACAAACTGAAAATCTCTCCAGTTGGTATTTTCCCTTTTCGAGAGAAACTTCTACTTTAAAAAAAATCGGAACAGTTGTTTTATTTAAGATATACTTATGATATAATTAAAGAATTAATTATATACTTTACGTATGTAAGAAAACTTTTTTTCAATATTTCTGAAAACTTCAACTTTGTATCTACCTTCCAGAAGGCATCGGTATAAACGTCAAGGCAGATATCAAACCGGAAATTCCTAACTTTATGAATAATTCGTACACTGTCTGGCGCCGAAAACTCGAGCTAAACCTCTTCGTTGATATCAATGTGTTGCTTCATTTTTTTATCACTGGCATCCAAAGTTTCGTCTTTCCATTCCGAAGGTGTCCTAGAACTCGTACATTATTGAAAATGAAAAATGATCTACGTGTGAATATCATTACAGATAATGTTCTAATCGCGAGGACAATTTTAAACATTTTGGTTGTTGGGACTGTTAGCTATACGTCTATGAAAATGATTAAGAAGTTGTATTTCGAATTGTTTATGTATTCTCAGCATTCTTCTTTGCTCTGGACAACAGGTCACCTTTTTCCAAATCATGTAGAAATCTGCATATAAGAGATTTTCCTTGAAGGATTAAAGATCTCAGGAAAGACTCCTTAGGATACATACCAAAGATTTTATTTGGAAAGTCAGTCAATATTTCAGTAGTGCTGAAAATGGAGAATATATATATTATATATGTATATATATATATATATATATATGATATATATATATATATATATATATATATATATATATATATCTATGTAGTATATATCTATATATAAACGTTCATCATATAATCATATATATATATATATATATATATATATATATATATATATATATATATATATATATATAATATATATATATATAAAATTCTGCACAGATGTATGACTTCAGTAGTTGGACATTGCTGTATTTTTTTATATATTGTTTCAAACAATGTAAATATACACATATATTACACATATATATACAAAATTATTATGATTCCAAATATCAGCAAAACTGGATTGTCTCAAGAATGGTATCGAACATGTTTGAGCTTCTATGTGTAGTGGAATCATTACATGCAGATAAGGCTGATAAAAATTCTCTTTCTTACCGGTAAATCATTTGATTCGTTATACCACGTTCAGAGAAGGAATTACCAATCTTTTTTTCTAATACTTTAGTCGTGATATAAAAAGATAAAGGGCAAAGGAGAATGACGTCCAGGAAGTAGCGTAGTAGGTCTTAAAATTTAAAGTTCAAACATGAAAATGCACAATACTGTTAGGCAGACAATATCATAGCCTTGAAGCAGAGAGGATGTAATATCTGGGGCACTTAATGATATCACATCGCACCGTCTAAGCAGAATATGAGTAAGGATGTATTGGGAACATAGCAAATATTCAAGAGACGCCGACAACGAAGGTGATGCCGGAAGTTCCCTGTTGCTGAGCTGCAAGTATTTTTGCCTTGGACTAAGTCAGGACAACTATTAACAGGAAAAATAAAGCTTCATCCTTATGCCATCTACAAAGGTGAACAGATTCCAACAATGGGAGAACAGGAGACCTTTGTTTTGTAGCATTAATACACCGTATCCCTTGATACGGAAACTCTCACTAATAACATTCATGTTTAGGATAGATCAGACCTTTGTATTTTAGTGTTGCGCAAAGGAAATCTTGTAGTCGCAGGTAACACTAAACATTATGAAATATTATGATAATCAAGTAGACTTTACCAAGGAATTAAAGCAAGGTGCAATAATCTGATCAACAAAGGTCTTGTTATGCTAAAGTTCAGCCTCATACTTGAGTAAATATAACATTTACTAATCACTGTAGATCACTGATAATTAGGAAAACGAATAATAGCAACACTAGTGGCATCACCTGCAAATTTTGACATCTCGTTGTCAAGGCCAGTAAACATATTGCTAGTAATGACTGAAACAAGAACAAAATCCGTTTAAGGAAAGGTTCTTCTCATTATATACTAGTTATTCGAATAAAAATTCGTGCTTGAAAATAAGCATTAAATTTTTCAAGATAGAAATTAAACATGTTTTGTACAAAATTTACGTTGTATATAACGTAACAAATGCATATAATCATTAGTGGTTCTATACTGTATTCAGATTCCTTTATGGATCTAATGTCTAAATGTTCCGATCATTTGTGTAACATTCACATTATTAGAAAAGCATTAGCAGTAATTTCTACCTTTAGAAATAGTCTAACTTATTATGTTATGACCTCTCGGAAACCCTGAAAAAATTCCTAAGAATACAACGCGATGGTAATCGTTAAAATTTATCTGTCTTATTATTAACCTTTTTCGAATATATACGTATGAAATGTTCTAAAGGTCAAGTCAACCTACACTAAGGACTGCAGTGAAATACATTACAGTTCGTAAAAATAATGCTTAAAAAGTGTTCATTTTCTTACTCTAAGAAAAAAATGAAAATATAGGAGTCTCTATAAACTTTCTAAAATAAAAATAAAAAAGTTATCTTTGTTACGCATGACTTTAAAGACACCAATTCCAGTTTCGTTGCATCCTTTATAGCTGACGTTTTAGTTTCATACCAAGAGGAAATTCACTTATAGAGTTCAAAGCATTGTGTAACTTGTTCTCCTAACTTTCGGTAAGAAACAGATGGAGGTAAACCAAGAAAACATTGATACAAGGCACGCACACAAAAGACAAGCATCATTTTGAATGTTCTTTTGCAAATGTGCCAAAATCTTCTTATTTTGCAACTACATTCCGACTGGCTCTTATAACTAATATTAGGAACATGATGTCATAAACAAACTAAGTACATGTATAATCGCAACAGAGCTCATGTCATCCGTTATATGTACTATATATTATCGCCTCAAATCTCATTCGAGTGCAATTGTTTCAAATTCTCTAAATAACATGGTCTTTATGATGTGAGTAATGATTAAAGGTATCATTCAATGGCGATAATGATGTTGTTATTCCATGTTGGCTATATCAGTAAGAATCTAATTTTGATAACATTATTGTAACCTGTTCCCGCTCTCTAGTGTACCATATCGCCAGTAAAGTTACTCTATACAGGGATCTACGACGAAACCTGAAATGACGATACGATACGTTTCTCTTAGAATAATTTTTGGAGGACGGCTGCTGAAGGGGATTTAACTGCTCTTATTGCGTCGTTAAAAAAAAAAAAAAACATTCAACTTGTGCCATAGTGTTTAGGGTAAGGGATTTATGGGCATGTTTGTATAGTCAGTGGGCAATGTAAATACTACCGGCGTTTTAGTGTCCGCTGAAATAAGAGAGCACTTAACTTTATTGGCAGGCCGTTTTATGCGCTCATTTACACCTAGGGGAAATATTTAATATCTTAAACGCCCTGAAAATTATCCCATTCATTCTTTCATTGCTTCTTTTCTATTGGCCAGTGCCAAAGAACTCTTTTTCCATGAAGCTACTCTACAGCAGTTTGGCCTTCATTAGCCTTTCCTCTAATTTTTACTCATGTTACTGTTGTAGTTTCTTCTGTTTGCTGTATTTTAAACTTGAGGGGCACAACTGCTGTAATACTGTGTCAAATTTCTCGTTCTGGCCACTCCCCTTATTGAATTAAATAAATTGTTGATCATTTATTTCATGTTCCTCAAGTCTTCAAGTCACCATACCACATAGTTCCTCACTGGACAGGTCGGTGTCGTTCTCGACTAGCACTCTGCTCAGTGGTCTGGTTAAACTAAGGTATACTTAACGTAACCATACCACATGCATCCTTTGTCCATGAAGATTTATATAATGCCTCATTTATGACTTATTTCCAGAAGAGATATCTTGAATAGTTCTCAAGATCCATTTTATCTAACACTAAACCCTCCTAACCTTATAATTTCTTTTTATCACTCTATATTTTGTTCTAGTCTATATGTGTTAATTTAACGCTTTACTTCTACACATTTTGATGCTGAAGAAAGAAAAGGTTTATTATTCGTACTCTGCCATTATGCCTCAGAGACCCTTCACTTGCTCTTCACCTACTAAACAACGATTCAAGAATGTAATGATCTTTAAACTTCCCGTAGCAGTCACTTTTTGTCAACCTTAGATTCTTATTATGTCTCTGAAGGGTAAAGACGGGAATGATCCTCTGGAATCTTATCGCCTAAACTTTCTGAACCAAGTGCCTATATACTGTATAGCGGAAGGTCCTTCCCGAACACTAAACAACTTTATTTCTTCACAGCCGCTGATTGAAATGTTGTAAAAGACGGGATATCTCCGAAGATTTATTCACTCTGCTTTCGTTAACGTTAGTGAAATTTTTTATAGACGTTTAAAGTTTTTATTTCACTATGAAAAGGCGAAGTGAAAGGACAGATTTAGAGCTATTGCCTGTTTATAGTTTAAAAGGCTTAGTTTTACATTTTCGCTCACCGTATGATAGTGTTTTTTTTTTTTTTTCCAAAAACAAATGAAGCTTCGAGTTAACTGTAGATAAAGCGATAAATTACATAAGTTGCTGAAACTGAGAGCTAGTAGCTTTCTGTGTTAAATGTAAATTGTAATTCAAGGTGGTCTAGAGTTCCCCAGGAAATACAATAAGAGCGGTTGAAAATTATGATAGTGAATGAGACCTTCTTGGTTTTAGTTTTCTGTAAAAGAAAACTATTGAGATGTCTTTGTCTGTTCGTCCGCACTTTTTCTGTCCTCCCTCAGATCTTAAAAGCTACTGAGGCTAGAGGGCTGCAAATTGGTATGCTGATCATCGACCCTCCAATCATCAAACATACCAAATTGCAGCCCTCTTGCCTTATTAGTTTTTTTTTTATTTAAGGTTAAAGTTAACCATAATCGTGCTTCTGGCAACAATATAGGACAGGCCACAAACGGGCCGTGGTTAAAGTTTCATGGGCCGCTGCTCATACAGCATTATACCGAGACCACCGAAAGATAGAATATTTTCGGTGGCCTTGATTATGCTCTGTACAGAAAAGTTCGGCGCATTTTGTACTTGTTTGTTTTGTCAATTAAGTGCAATGATTATTGACTGAAAATTGCTTGTTACAAGATACAAATGACGCACCTCTTGTAACAGTTAATTGCCAGCATTAACGGACACATGGGGTGATGAAGGCAGTGGAGTATGAGAATTAACTCTTTTTTTAGTTCATCAATTTCACACAGTGCGGTCCAAAGTTCTTTTGTTAATATTGTTCCTGAGGGAACTGATTACTAGACAATTCTCCGTTTTATCTTTGATTTCAGTCAGCATATTTTTACCCGCAGAACATAACACATATAAATGCATATGTGCGTGCTTGTATGTTATTTTGTTTGAATGCCAGTAACAGTAGAATTTAAATAATTTCGTTGAGGGGTCTAACAATATTTGATGAGACTGGGTGAACATGTAGATGTCCAATGTTTTTGTGAAAATTCCATATATATACAAACAAACACACACACACACACACACACACACACACATACACATACACATATATATATATATATATATATATATATATATATATATATATATATATATTAACATTGAATTGTGGCATTCATAAATGTACCATACATACTTGTGAAAAAGATACAGATTTGAAGGCGAAATTTCCGATCAAGTGAATTGTGGTTGACCTATAAATGCAAACTGTCCCAAATATTTTCTAGTTTTTAAAAATGTCCAAAAGTCTATCCCTAAAGATAGGCACACTTCAAAGTTGCCAGCTTGACTTCAATTTAGTCGCATGAATATCCAAAAATTACTTTCAGATTTAAAATTCCTTTTATTGGGCTATTCAGTTTATATGCTAACAAAATCAAATGTACTTCTCACGACAATCACATAATGGTGGAAAATGCAATAATTTCTCTCAAGATCCAGTCAAAAAGCGGATATGAGGATCTGGAGTTGAACTTTGTGGAAACGTAGCCAAGCCACCAAGTACCTTCCTCAGTTCATTTAATTAGATTTTATTTTATCACTCACAAAAACTGAAGCTTCGTGCACTCTTATTTCTTAATGAATAATGCAGCCTAAAAAAAAATTTGCATTTTACAAGATTTATCAGAATTATTTTATACAAAAATTCCCCAGTACCGTTCACTACGCATAGGTATTAGGCAATACAGTACATTTTATTAATCGACAAATGGAACAAATTGTCAATCTTAAAGGACTAAAATAAAAATATTCTTACATGCAGACATACATAAACACACACACACACACACACACACATATATATATTATATATTATATATTATCATATATATAAAATATATATATATATATATATATATATATATATTCCATTTATGGGTTATCATTACCAAAAAACCTATAAATTCAGTCGTTTCCCCTACCAGCCCCCGCTCGCCTCCGCCTTCCCATCATGGAAAGTCGAAGACATTGCAGACCTATGAAGGCAGCCATCTGAAAGAGAAAGTTTAACCAACCGGATGGGAACATCAGGCAAACTCATCACGAGTTGCTGTTTAAGTTCAGTCAAAGTACCCCTGCCGGGATCGATTGCACCTGACCTGATTTTCTGTCAGAGAGAGAGAGAGAGAGAGAGAGAGAGAGAGAGGAAGGGAAGGAGAAAGGGAGACTAACATATTCTAAGGAAGCAGGGAATGTGAGAATGAGTTTTATTCTTTCAGGAAATGTTTAGAAAGCCTCTTCCAATAAATGCTGTACTATTACATCCGGAAACAGGTTGGGAGGAAATAAATGCTTCGCTTATGTCTGTGGGAGTTAACAGGAAGGCTCAAGAGCGGTTGAAAGAAACCTGAGCCATGTGGGTAAACATATTCATCTGGCGATCTGGCCGGATGTCTAGAATGCGCTGTTCCAAAACCGAAAATTTTTCGAATTATCTCGTCACAGTGCCCATCTGCTCCATGCGAAGTACAACAATATGCAAGTGAAACCATATACGCCCTCACCTTAGATTTAGCTAACATACTGAATAAAATCAACGATGGCTTAGACTTTTTCTTAGCAGCACTGGGCTCTCCTGAGCAAAAAAAAAAAAAAAAAAAAAACACATTGAAAGACCCAGACCTGCAATACTTGAATGGTAACTATGAGAAGCTAGATGGAAAACAATTGGATGTTTGTGGAAAAGGAATTACAGGATAGACTTCAGTACCGGAATCTCCCCGGGACCTTTTGCATCGCGCGGCGTTGGAGGCGTTGATGACGATGATGATGATGAGGGTGATGATGACTGGATGAAAATTTGAAAAATGAAAAAAAGTAAACAACAATAAACGGAAATTTATTAAACTGGGAGCTCGGAATCGCCACAAAAGCACTAACATATCTTTTTCAGTTAGTATTCTATAAAGTTAAACAATATTTTAGAAAAAATGACAATAAAGTGGAAGGAAAATTTACAGTGAGGAAACAATAAAAAAACTAACAAGAAAAAAGATCCACACACGCGAGACAATGGCTGCGCGTAACTGATATAGGAAAAATTGGTAGGCACGAAAACAAAGTGAACTAAACCGTTTTATTTTTTTTTTTTTAGCGAGCGCCTTTCATTTGTTCATTGCTTGAACTGAGGTATGTGTTTGTAGGGCTTGTCTCTCTCTCTGGTGTCTTTTGAAAACGTGATTATAGCTGTTTCGGAGACAACAGTTTTTTTTTTATGCTGGAAATATACAATTTGATGCACTTAGAGTGAATACACAGTTATTTACAAGTAATACATATCCTGAAACACGAAATGAATTCCATGATGTTCATGGTATTAAAGGGAAACAACTATGATTAATCGTAAAAAGATACACCTCACAAATTAAATGCATTTGGAAATATGTAGTGACTTTGTAACCTACAGTATACGCAGTCAGGAACATTTGAGACGAAAATTAGTGTTGACAATAACTCCTTGACTTCTTAAGTATCTTCCAAGTAAACTAGCAACGAAGTAATGAGTTACCGGATTATGTTGTTCTTCATAACTTGATTTACTTGTTCCAAAATGCAAGTATCGTTTACTGACAAACCTCAATGCTTTTCTTCAAGTCCCTTCCCTGTACCACCAAAGACAGCCAACCAAAACGATACTCAAAACCAGCATGATAGGCTCTTTAGCCTATTAAAGAACGGACACCTGAGCAAAATGACAATAGTTCCTAGGTTTCTGTCAAAAACTTGTCAATAGAATGAGATGAACAGACCATCTCTTCAGCATGGGCTAAGTTGAAAGTGCTAAAAGAGTGAAATTGAAAATTAAGCTGTTTAAAGATTGTATCTGTTGCCTTGTCCAAAACCAATGAAAAGCTTTTGTACTTTATTTCAATGAGCATAGAGACCGGGTACACTATAAGTAATAATTAATGACGTAATTAACTTACAATTCCTCTTTAATATGCGTGCACAAATTACTGCTGACTGAATTAGAATAAAGCACCCGGGCTTTAAAGTACGGTACGGAATTACTATTTTGAAAATTAGATTATCAGAGTATCTCTCCATACATGGTAATTACGGAAATATTGTTATTGCATTAACATAATGGCTGCCTACTCTATGATAATACACAGGACTGAAATACCCGTTATGAGGATCTTTACTTCCTACACCATTGGGAACACATGAAATCACAGTCTGAGTTAATGTGTTCTATAATTATTATATTATTAAAACTTTAACATCCGAGCATAATTGTCTTAAATAGATGTTGTGGTACTTTCAGATGTTATACAATCACACCTGAGGAAAGGCGATAATGTACGGTACATAACATAGTATTATTTTCACCATTTTGAACTTGAACTACATGATACAAAAATTATATATATATATATATATATATATATATATATATATATATATATATATATATATATATATATATATATATATATATATATATATATATATATATATATATATATATATATATATATATATATATATGTGTGTGTGTGTGTGTGTGTGTGTGTGTGTGTGTAACTCTGTAACATTAAGCTGTTTCTTATAACAAGGGATAGTTCCGAAGATAGAATCGCGAAACTGTCACTTTACAAGAGTACTTTAGTTGAATTCATCCAGTACCACAATCGTTTTGTGGCATATAAACAAATACAAGCGCTCGCAGAAAAGATGAGAGGCAAATTCGGAGACGCCGAGCTTACGTCTATTTTCCAAGATATAAAAACCTCGATGTCTTCAAATTTACCTTTCACCATTCCTAGGAGTCTTGTAAATGAGTATTTTAGGTAAAAATAAACACATTACTATATTATTGGCACTTGCATGCACTATCGCTGAGGTTCATCAGCTTCACGTTAAATAGCCCTAAAAAAAACTGCACCATAACCTCCAGCCTGTCATGAGCATCATTTTTTTGTTTTTTTCACTCACACTCAACGTCGAGTTTATTTCCTTAAAGGAGAGCTGGGTCAACTGTTCCTTCGTACATTTACATCTGTCCATCTATAAACACTCCAAATTTTCTAAGACCTTTCCTCACACACTGCTACTTTCCTGCCATCATCCATTATGTTATAGTTCTTACTATACACCATAACAGAATCAATTGTTTTCAGACCAATTATTCTAAACAAGTTAACATTACTGGCGCAAATTTCTTTGTTCATGCTCGCTTTATTGTCTTTTTCTCCCTCTGGCTAGCACTTGGAAACAGTTTCAATAGTTTCTGTAATTTGCTTCATATTAACTGCTCTCAATAGATTATCTTTTATACTATACATCCTCAACACAGAACACTACCTCTAAATTTATTCTATTACAAGCTCTCTTCAGTTCATGCACGTCACATACACTTTCTAACTTCTATCATAACTTTTTCATTGCACTCACCATTCCAAAAATCTACATTGCACAAACCCACACCATCCTTCTCATAACAAACCTGTCATTTGCTTTATCGTCTCAGTCAGAATCCTATCGTACCCTTTCCCTGGTGTACTACCTGATGTTATATCCTATAATTCTTACAGTTGCCTCTGTCACGTTTATCTTTATGCACGGGCACATTAATTTCTTTCTGACATTTAGGAAGAGAGATAAGAATCAGTAGGATGGACGGGGGACGGGGGTTGGTTAATGATGTTCATAATCGGGACGCTTGGAAATCCGTTATCTTCAAGAGTTCTTCGCAACGTTTCATGGTTAAATGATAATAGCCATACAGAATAAAAGCGTGTTTAGAGAAGCTTGATATCCTTAACAATTTCTTATCGCTTTAGTTGTTTAGTATGATATTTCTTGATTTCCTTTACCTCTAGAATGTTAGTGGTATAAGTTTCTTAAACAATATATTGAGTCTAAAGTTTAGTAGTCATAAATTTGCCAGGAAATTAAGGTGTCCTTCAATACCAAACCTCAAATGTGCTCAGTATTTATGGTTTCAAGGTAACTTATATCATAAGGGACAATCAAATAATATTCACATTAAAACTCATCCAAAGTGAAACAATACATGCATTCCAAACGTATTAAACCAATACCAGAAAACCAGAAAAGCTTTACAACCTACAACAATAAAGATAACGAATGATAAAAAGAAATCGTGACACACTAAGCGCCTATTTGGTATTCGCGGCAAGGGTGGCAGTACGGTACGGTATGGTACGGAATTACGGTACGGTATGGTATTTTTCCACCTGCAAGAACGGTATGAAATTATGGTACTATATTACTTTTTAAGTACGGTATGGTACGAAATTACGTTATTTTTTCCGTACCTTTTCCGTACTCATTCCGTACTTATTTATTCCAATGTGATTGCCTACATCCCGGATAAACCAGATGACAAATATTGACTTTTTGATAGGGTAACCTAATTTTTTCCCTGACGAATGTTTAAAGATGCAACCTTATCTTTCCAGGAAATTCAAATTTTAAGGAAATTCAAAGGAACTCGACAGATTTTAAGGAAATTGGCATTCAATTTTGATTATTGGGAAAGATCATATTTAATATAGCTAAAAAGATTAAATACAATATACTGAGTCTGAGAGAGAATAATGAGAAACATGCCTACATGGCTACATTAATACACCACAATGTCAGTGGCATAGTGAGACGCACTGACGTCTGTAGTCTAGGTATCTCACTGAATCGAAAAGCAACCTGATCACTGACAATGAAATCTGCAAAGGAAAAAATGTCTGATGTGAAAGCCGAATTTTCTCATCGCATGGTTTGTGTGAAGACACACTCTTTAATAATGCGGCATTTCTTTCTGCTGTATATTTAGATCCCAGGTTTCAGTGTCTCCTTAAGCAGCCACAGAAGACAATAGCTCAAAAGCATCTATGCGAGTTGTGGAGAAGGAAGGATGTCAAAAGTGGAAATAGAAAAAGAGGTAAACAAGGCAATAATGCATGATGCAATACTTTCTGACAACAAAGAACACTGTCTGCATGTCGAGGATAGGACAGGTGAAAACATAGATGTGATTGCATGACATTAGGCAAGCGGTACAGAACTTTGGCAGCTGTAAGCGAATAGATAGGAATGTAGACATTTTCAAATGGTGGCAATGTCATCAACATCAAGACTTGAAGAAACTGGCCGAAGTGGCAGTGGCTCTTCCTGTCACTCAGCTCTGGCTAGTATAGAGCGTATTTTTTCAGGTTTACGGTATATCCTCGATGAACTTCGGCTAGGGCTCAAAGAGGATACAGTTGAATCTATTATGTTCCTGCGTTGCAACACCCAATAAATAATCAAAGACCAGTTTATGGATGTGAGATTCAATTTTTACTTAAAAGAACAATGAGTGAAAATAATGAATCTTTTCGTTCATCTGTATGCGGAAGCTAATTTTTTTAAAATAATATCTCTACGCTCAAAAATACTATCAAAAGTCTTATGTTTATTAATGTGAATTAATGTTCATTTTAAAAAATCGGTGAATGATGATAATGAAGTTTTTTGTTTATATACCTGTGGAAGTTATAGCCCATTCATAATAAAGTACCAGGCCAACCTATTATAGATTAACTGCTTTGATTAATTATAATTCTATGATAAAAATGCAAATGTATATGTTATATGTAGGTTCAAAAGGGCTGCAGATGCTAACAGGAGCAAATATAATTGCAATTCTAGTTGACCCGCCTCCTTCCATTCTCATTTTGTATGTCTAATAAAGTTTTGCAGCCTTCCTTCACCTCTGGCTCTGGAAAGTGCCAGAATGTAATAAAATGGTAAACCTACTCGAGAATAAAAATATAGTAAACCTCTCTCTCTCTCTCTGACACATACACACACACATACTTAACATATTTATAGTAATCTCCACTAGCAGCAAAAAAGTTAAAAAACGCAATATAGTAGCCTCAGTAAGTATTGAAATTGGAGGAGGAATTGTTTGCAAAGATAATATTATTGATTAATTTTCACAGAAATGTAATGGCAGAGGTACGAAATCAGGTACGAAATTACGGTACGAAATTTTCTTTTATCGTACCAGTAAGGTACGGTTCTTTAGGTATGGTACGAAATTACGGTACGATATTTTTAAGCTACCGGAATTACGATATTTTTTCCGTACCGTACCGTACTGCCACCCTTGATTCGCGGTTTGTGAGGCTTTCAGGATGGCTGCAAGGCTCTGCAGCGCCGTCCTGGTGGAAGAGTGTAGTACTAGTAGGCTATACAGCTATTAACAACTACAGATATTATTGACCCTCTATTTATGATATTGTCATATCTACCTAAAACCTACGTTGGCGAGTGGGTGGACAGGTGGAATGAAATACGGAATGTAGTTTTTTTTTTCTTTTCTTTCTTTTTTACTGAATTGAAGGATGTTACCTATACCACCATGGTTGTTGTTTCCATGGCCTTTTCACCTACCTCGGTTAAGATTCGTCTAAGTCGGCTGACCCACCATATTATCATTCTCTGTCAACGCCGGCAGAGGAACAATTGGTGTTCGAGAAAATTAAAATTAATGATCTTTGCCACTGTCTAGAAACCAGAGCTTACCTGGCACGGGGGACACGTCCTGAAGGTCATAAGAAGGAACTAAACTTCCTTTGCTCTTGTGGCTGACTGTTGTTCTCTCGCTTCTTAAATTCCATTTGTTCAAACACGTCTGTGTCAGTAACAAAATTAAGTAGAAAATTATAACTTCTTGAATATCATATCAAAAATTAGCAATCAGTTTAGCTTCAAACTTACATAATAATTCTATATATCGAAAAATCATCTATATAAAGAGGCCTACTAATCTTAGAACTTCATTACGGTCACAAAGGGTACTGTTGGGTTCCTCCTATACATCTTTTAGGTGCTAAACCGTAGTACTTGTAATGCATTATCTATAGAGATGTCAACGCTTAGAAATACTAACTTGCTTTATATGCGCAACAGGGCCAGTTGCATAAATAAATGTGGTAATATGTCAAGTAACGATATAAAAATAGTATATAAAAACATAACCAACAGCAGAAAGGTTTGAAGTGATAATAATATTAACTGCAGTAAAGATTAGCGTTATAATTATTATTACCTCTATTCGCTAGTGGTGGGCGAATCCACCAAATTTTAGTAATCTCGATTACTTGACTCTTATGTAATATATCGACGAATCCTCTGTTTGAAGTTGTCTGTACGCTGGCGTCTCGTCTGCAGTGCAGTATGCACATGCACCACAATAGTCCAGTGTTGCCATGAACTTTTTCCATGGTTATCATACAGGAGCTATAGTCGATTACGCCCACCCCTACTATTCACTGGGTATATGTGATCTGTTTATACCAGCCAGCATATAAATAATCTTTATGGCATTTATTTTTGCTTTAGGACTGACAGAAAAATCATAGTTCCTTTAAAGTGCTGTAATTTACTTACCTTTCTCTGTACTCCCAGAAATATCCTTTAAATTTAGATTTATTCACATTTCCCATCTCGTAATTGTGTTCCTTCAATCATCCTATCCAGATGGCAACTCTCCGTAGGGGGATAGTGCCGTCAGTGCACCTCACGGGGTGCACTATAGGCATTACTGAAGGTTCTTCGGAGCGTCCCTTCGGCCCCGAGTTGTAACCTCTTTCATTCCTTTTACTGTACCGCCTTTCATGTTATCTTTCTTCCATCTTGCTATTCACCCTCTCCTAACAATCATTTCGTAGTACAACTGCTTTGAGGTTTTCCTCCTATTACACCTTTAAAGCCTACCTACTCTCAGTTTCCTTTCCAGCGCTGAATGACCTCTATATTCCATTCCAGATGGCAACTAAGGACAACTCCCTAGATAATGTTTCTCTTCTCTTTCCTCATATAGTCAATTTTGTTATTCTCATCTGTACTGTATTGAATAAGTGCCCCTCCTTCCTTCTTCCGACACACCGAGGGACTCTCTTTCCCATTCTGCCTGTCTTTCTGTGCTGCGTTCCGAAGTTCGTCTGACATTATTTTGTCTTCGGGTAATTGAATTTAATCATCTTATGAGGATTATCTATGAATCTGTGGCGATGGGAAGGTTATTTTGTTTACTGTGCAGGATATAATTTCTTTTCATAATATTTCTCGGAAACTGCTATATACTGTAGGTAATACGGGAGTGTATGGTTTACTTTACGGCAATTTTAGTTTAGAGAGGAGAAAGAGTTAGCCATTTCATATTGGATCTAAAGCTTTGTAGAACAAGCCCTTTAGACATTTATTGAGACAAGCCATTGTTATTAAGTACTAGGTCCAGTTTTGCTTCTGGCACATTGATAAACAAAATAGTTTGTGTAAGTGAAGTTCACGGAACAAATGACCCTGTCATGGAAGTGAAGTCAGACAGCAGAAAAAATATTTTTTATAATACATTTGAAACTAAGAAAGTCTTTCTAGAATAATGTTGAGGCATACAGGGATATAATCTCAAGAACAACGGCCTCATTACAAGTTAAAAGTTTACCATTGTTTCATTTTGCTGGGTTAATTGCAACGCGTCTTTTTCAGATGATTTACTCTAAGTGCAAAGCAACCATGATCTACTCTCGGCCAACTGTTCCTTCTCTCTGCGAGGAGACGCTTCGTTTCTCAAAGGGATCAGGAGACCAACTCCTTGAAACCTTCGTTATATCCAAAGAGCGTCAATGACATGGAGTAGCGATCTCCCTGACGAGCGTGTGACCTCGGGCGGTCACATTGAAACTCCCGGTCCAGCACAACTGTACTACACTGCATAGGAAAAGCACTAAGGCAGTGCATCACTTCCCCACCCCCAAACCCCCTCTCGTTTAATTATTATAAGAACTCGTCATTTTATTACATGTATGTTAATCATTACTATGTAATATATTTTGGGACATTGTTCTTAGATCTGCTCTAGTGGCAGAAAAAAATGTTACCTTCTAACTTGTGTATATCCCAGATACTGAAAGCGTCTTGTAAACAATCAATCGGCAGAAAAGGCTGTCAGATATTTCTTTCTGTTTAAAGCTTTGGAACTGTTAAAGGGAGGCTACCGTAAGAAAGTGATTTTGACTAATTTGGAATGAGGTTGTTATTAAAGAAAGGACAAAACAATGAAATTACTGCCAAATCAATAGGATATGCCTAGCTCATGTAAGACCAAGAGTCTTCTCATTGTTTTTACTATCTTTATAGGCTATTTTTTCCTCCTTGGGACACCGATTTACCATGTAGAAATATTCATTTATTCAAAATTAAGTTGTTATTAGAATAAAGTTTAAATGATATAACATCTTGCCAAATGAATAGTTCTAGAATCTAGGGCATAGGTCTAGCCTAAGCTAACAAACTATAGCCGATTCACTTAAGGTGAATCGGCTATAGTTTGTTCACTTGGGCCTACGAGACGTTTGTTTGGCGGCCTCTGATTGGCTGGTATCAGGAAGCTCACTGTCTCATTTTTACGTATGTAGCTCAGAAAACTAGCAATATGTTTATATATTTCTTCATTTATCTCATGTTTTGCACAAGATTGGAAAGTTTTGGTCATACCATAGGATTCGGTATTAATTGTACAACTAAATATGATTTCCTGAAAAATAAGAGAAAACAAAAGGAATTACAACGAGTAAAAGTGAAGGAGAAGCATTTAATTCTTTATACCCGTTTTGACTTATCATCGGATTTTGCATCATTCATGTGATCAAGATAAAATAATTCTTGTACATACAATGAATTCACTAAATACTGGTGCTTTCAGATTTTCGATGCGTGTGATCTGTGAAGAGAAAATGAAGAATATGTCTTATTATGTTGCATCTGTTCTTGACGCAGTTTGCCAAGAGACGGTGATGATGATCTGCAAGACACCGCGTTGGTTGTCTCAGCCGTTGACAGTTGCCAATTAGTGATAAGAGAAGTTTGCAGTTTCAGCAATATTTGCTGTATTATTGTTATTACATTTTCTGTAAATAAATGAATAGAATTCCCATTATGACTGTCGAACATTTTCACTCCAGTATTATACAGTATATGTCTGTATGCCTGGACATATCTCATACAAAAAAAAATAATAATCAGATGGATGCATCTGGATGTGTTGGGTTCAATTTAGTCTAGAAATTTGCATACATACTGTAGACTACATGATAAATAACAGGCCTACATAATGATGAGTTCATTATTATGGCCACTCATTTCTCTGGTTAATTGTTGTGGTGTAGAATATATAGGGAAATTAGATAGAAAAGAAAAAAAGAAAAGAAAGAGAGAGAGAGAGAGAGAGAGAGAGAGAGAGAGAGAGAGAGAGAGAAAGTTCGGAGAGAGAGAGAGAAAGTTCGGAGAGAGAGAGAGAAAGTTCGGAGAGAGAAGTAAGAATAAAAAGAGAGGCAAAGAACACAGTGATAACGCCTAAAAGCTGTTGTTATTATCGTGGTTCAAATACGCTGATCAAGGCAGGATTTTTGCATGAACTCAAAAGCAGTATATCGTGTTGAAGCCACAAAAACAGTCGTAAAAGTAAGAAATAATGGCCTCGCGATTAAGTTAACCAAAGCATGAGTCAGCACAGCTTAAATGCTTACAGCAGATGGTTCTATAACCCTGCCTTCGCAGGAGGCGTTTTCATGGAAATTCCAGGAAATTGGGAGCTGGACAAAGTGATGTACTTCTACAACCTCCAATCAAACATACTAGGGAAGGGTCTTTCACACACCCTCCTAAGATCACCTCCAATCAAGTCCTCTAAGGAGAGATTTGAATCACACCCACTACAGTCCTTCCAAACAGCTACTTGAAGGGGAGGCCTTCCTGATAAATCCTTCCAATAAGACTAGAAGGAAGTGGAGATTGCAGATAACAAGAATTCTAGGGGTCCAACAGGCTGGAGAACGCCAGGGAGAGAACAGATCAGAACTGTGTCCTTCAAGGGAGAGTACATTTCCCCTCACTTCAGTGTTCCCCATATAGACTGAGCCAAGTTCATAGCTCCAGAGTGATTTCGTTTCTATCATTGTAACTTGTTAATTTTGTACTGATCCTTATAATACTAAGTACTAATTAAAGTGAAGAAATTACCAATCTCGTCTCTATATGCCTTTCTGAGAGATATCAATATTTAAAAATAATTAATATAAAGAAGATAGCACATCATCAGTGAAGCGATGCTAAGGGACACATCTAGAAGAAACCAATGTAAGAAGTGAGACTAAAAACATACAATACAACAGGGAGAAAGATCCTTTTTATAACACAATAACATCAAAAGCTTATTTTTCATATGTTCACTCAATGAACGAAGCTTAGATCCAAAAGCAGATGCTTAGGCCTTGACTACAATGGCTGGAGTGCTGAGGCCAATCTGTTTTTGTAAGGTAATTTTTCTCTGTGAAACTGGGTCAAGTAATAATAATAATAATAATAATAATAATAATAATAATAATAATAATAATAATAATAATAATAATATCAGTACAAATATTAATTTAGTTAATATAAAATATAATAATAATAATAATAATAAAGATCTTCCTCTTCGTTTAACGTGCTTTTTCCCATTTTTTACATGGGGTAAGCACGACGCCTTCTATTGAACGACTTTGATTTTGTGTTGGGGTAGGCCATAGCCTCGATCGGCTGCCCTACCTGACATCGCTTAGACCCCGGTAGCGCATGTGTACATGTATCGTACCAAATCCCCAGCTCCCTTTCTCCCAGCAGCAGGAGAATTAAGAGGTTAGGTCGACAGTTCGAGACGTGTGAGGTGTCTGTTATGTTTTTAGATGATGTTGGAGTGGCTTTGTTTGTGTGTGTATTAGCCTGTAACACCCATTTGCTTTCAGCAAACCTATCCGTTGATTACATACATAATCCCGGGGTGTCTACACGGATAGCAAAGTGTCCGCCTCTCTGACCGGTCGGATGCAATAATAGTAAAGAAGATAAGAATAATATATTAATAGTAACAAAGTATAGTAGTGTGAGCTGGAACGAGACCTTTCATTACGGCCGGCCTAGGTCACACGCTTGGCAGGGAGATCGCTTTATGGTTGCGAGCCGTTTAATGCAACTGACCACCATATCATCATTCTCTGCCAACGTCGGCAGAGGCGTAATTGGTGTTTGAGGAAATTAGAATTAATGATCTTTGCCTGTGGCGGCTAGAAATCAGAGCTTACCTGGCACAGGGGACACATCCTGCAGTTCATATCTGGTGGAATGAAACTTCTTTTGCTCTTGACTGTTTTTCTCATTTCTTAAATTCTGTTTGTTTAACCACTTCATTGTCAGTATCACAATTAATTAGAAAATTTAAACTTCTTGAGTATTCTTTCAAAAAGAATTATGTTTAAAATTTTTGTTGAGTTTAACATAAAAATTCTATTTACGGAAAAATCAATTAAATAAACATGGGTAGTAATCGTAGAAACCCTGTAATATATTGTAGCTTTGATGAAGTTGATATATGCTTTCATTATCTTTGAAGTGCAAAACTCCATAGTGTAAGCACTTATAACACTTTAAATAATCCGGTTAAAATCAGGCGATTATAAAGCATTAACTCCCTTGATTCATTTATATATAATAAATTTATATAATATATATATATATATATATATATATATATATATATATATATATATACACACATATATATATATATATATATATATATATATATATATATATATATATATATATATATATATATATATATATATATATATATATATATATATATATACAGTATATATATATATTATATATTCAGGGTAGTTCAAGTATTAAAATGGCCTGGTTTCTAAAGCTAAAACTCTTTGGAGTTTTGCACTCAAAGATGATAGAGCAATAAAAAAAAATTGAAAACTTGCATTACAGGATTTCTACGATTTACTACCCATGGTTATTTCATTGATTTTTTAATGTTAAATTCGACTAAAATGTAAAAATAATTGTATATATATATATAATATCGAGGAATTAAAAGTATTATAAGCCCTGTTTTCTAAAGCTAAAAATCAGTGTTTTAAGTACTTGCTTATAACACTTTAAATGATTCATTTCACTATTACCGCAAAGCACACACATGTACTATATATATATATATATATATATATATATATATATATATATATATATATATATATATATATATATATATATATATATATATATATATATATATATATATATGTGTGTGTGTGTGTGTGTGTGTGTGCCTGTGTATTTAGCGGTAATAGTGAGAATCAATATAAGATCATTTATAAAGTACTAATATAAATAAACAATAATAATAGTTAAAAATATTACCAACAGCAGAAAGGATAGAAATTATAATAGTATTAATTGCAGTAAAGATCAGTATTATAATTAGTATTATCTCTTTTTACTCTGAAAATATGTGATCTGTTTATACCAACCAGCTTAAGAATAATCTTTAAGGCATTTAACCTTTGTTTTAGGACTGACAGAAAAATCACAGATCCTTTAAAGTATAGTAATTTACTCACCTTTTTCTGTGCTCCCAGAAATGTCCTTTCAATTACTCATCTGAAAATTTTTTTTCTATTTAGATTTTTTCGCCTGTCCCATCTAGGTAGTCTCGGCATTCTAACTGTAGTTTTTTGTCTTTAACCATTTTACCCAAAATGATTTACATAGTATCGGCTATTTTTGTATTTTTTTATATATATAATCTCGTGTCTGACATATTAAAAAAGGTGATTTGGTAGGTATTAAAAGTATAAATTTGTATACGATCGAATGAGATGGAATTAAGCCAATAAGCAATGTTGCCATAAAATGTCTATCAAAGACAAATTTCGATGACAGATCAGCTGACACCGACTATAGTTTATTTATTTTCTCCGCAGTATCCCTGATCACTAGTGTATCCTCTTTCAATATTAATTCCACTTTTCATGCACGACCCTTGATGTATCTCACAACCTTACAACTGTACCTGGGGCCTATTCTCTAACTCCAAGCGGATCACTTCATCCATAAAGGTGTTAAACAGCTGTTGAGAATAACACACTCTTGCATAAGCTCAGCTTTTACAACAATCCAGACATAATCCCTTCAGCATATTATAAGATGCCTTTTGTGTTCGTAATAAAAGTTCAAAATTCTCAGTTATCTATTTCCTGTGCCATATTTGAGCATCGCCCATCACATTGTAAATATTTGTTCTGTCATTAGCTGTTTTTATGTTCACGTATGCCACACAGATTTTTAGCTCTACGCTCGAACTTCTCACACTGTTAAACACCTGCTGCACAAGTCTACCTCTGTGTCCATTCCTATACTATTCTTTCCCACCAATCGTTTTGTCATTCCTAACACCCATTCATTTGGAACCTTCACCCTTTTAGACATACCTTACAACCCTTGTGTAGGTATGCGTGTGTTTTTGTAACTGTGTTTGTGAATGTGGGTCTGTCTGCCTATGTTGATGTGCCCTTGCATCGGTATCCTTGTACTTGCTTCCCTACAGCATCTTCAGTTGAACAAACTTATTCGATAAAGACTGAAACAGAGACCTTACTGTGAATGTAGCTTCTGGTAGTTTGCATACATTAAATACAATTTCTGCTTTTTCTTTTATTTGGCTCAGTATCTGGGACCTCAAAATAATATAGTCGCAACACAAGCAGAAGTCCGTAAATGTCAGTGAAATATAAACTTGGAGGTACCAGGAATTAGTTTCGCCACGTATCACTGCCGTCAAATGTAGTTTAAGGAAATAAGTGTTTTTTTTTTTTTTTTATCCTGTCTTTAATATCCGGTCTTAATATCACAGGAAAGATGAGAATTCCGGAATAGGAAATGGCATCCGAGGTATTCATTGATAATTGTACTTCACTGTTCCAAGTAAAGATATTTGCCCATAACTGAGAAATGGTATTAACATACGTTTGAAATATGAGTATGTAATAATTTCCATTTACCTACTGTAAATAAATCCCATCACAAAATTAACGTAATTGGCACAATAATCACTAGTAAACAGGACTACTAAGGGTTTCACAGACAGTGCAGGTGCGATTTTTTGCAATTATTCTGTAACGAACACTCGTATCAGTACGATATTTTGCTATAGTGTATTACACCCAGTGAGGAAATTTATAGGAGTATCATGAATCATTAATTGTTAATTATAAAGACACTTGCCCCTATACCAAAGGGCAGTCTCTATCAGCCATTCACAAAAACGAACAACCATATACAAAAGCTCCGCCTCCACCCCCTCCTTCCCTCTTCTTTCTTCCCTCACCTGCCCTCTCCCTCCCTTCAAGCTCTCTCTTTCTCTCTCTCTTTTTCTCTCTCGGAAGGTAGCTTAAGTTTCAACTTATTTTGCATGATTTTTTTAATATCTATCTATCTACCTATCTATCTATCTATCTATCTATCTATCTAATTATAATTTATATTGTTGTAGCTATGTAACGATTCAATCGGTTGTTACCTATCAGATGACTGATTTCTTTATGCATTGATTTGCTCATTTCTCTTCTCTCTCTCTCTCTCTCTCTCTCTCTCTCTCTCTCTCTCTCTCTCTCTCTCTCTCTATGATAGTGGTTATATAAATAATTATTAGATTGAGATCTATCTGAAGGGTTTTTGGAGTAGTTGAGTGATAGACACTATGATTGATAGGAAAATGACTGTTGTCCCTGTTTGCTTACCTTCTTCATAAACCTCATTTCTACTCAGGCATTAGCCATCTACTGGCATTACGAGGGTGAGCTTGAAGAAGTGATGGCCACCTCAGAACATAACTGTCCGTATGGTTGCAGAAATGAGTTTGTCACCCAACTCTTCAACTTTTTTAATAGAGAAAGCTGACAATTGCCTTCAGATTCGTTTGAATAGGTAACTTGTTACAGTTACTCTATGAATTACAAATAAATGTTAAAGCCTTGATTATACTGATGCACGTGTTTTCAAGTCATGGATGTTCAAATTTATTTTATATGATACATATCTAAATAAATCCTTTCCTTTATATAGGCCTTACCACCGTGTTGCAGCAGCCTTGAGGATGAAAGTGGGGACGGTGCATTCGATTGTGTAACGCAGGATTAGGCCACGGCCCGTCACACCACCAACGCCTCCAGCACAGCCTATCTTTGACGGTTTCTCTGTAGGAGCCATACGTCGGCACATCCATACAAAGTTTGTTGCCAAGCAGGCTTTTACTCTCGCATCCCTGGCACAGAACCTGAAGGAAGAAAGTATCATCCCTGAAAGTACCTCAAAGATTTCGCTATGGCGCTTACTCCACAAAATGGGAATCGAGTATAAGACCACTCAGCGCAAGATGTATGTCAGGAAGGAGTCGATTGACATCATGTGCCAAAGGATACGTTCCCTGCGGGACTTTCAAAGACACAGGGAAGACGGCAGAGAGGTAGTGTACCTGGATGAAACGTGATTCACAACCAGAATGAGTCATAACATGGAATGGGTGGATACCACACAGCCAAATACCAGTGCCAATTACAGCCGTCAGGTGCCACCAGGAGAGGGGGGAACGTTTCGTGGTAGTCGCAGGTGGTACAGCCGATGGCTTCAATGAGGCTCCTTCCTCTGCTTCCCTGCTAAAAATACCAGCGGTGACTACCACGGGGAAATGAATGGCGAAATGTTCCAACGGTGGCTAACAACTCAGCTCCTGCCACTCCAAGAGGAGCCTTCGTTATTAGTGATGGACAATGCTCCATACCATAGTATAATGACTGAAGAGAGTCGTTGTCCCACCACTGCTACCAGGAAATCTGACCTCATTGAATGGTTACAGCGCAGAAATACATCCTTCCCGCAGCATGCTACAAGACATGAACTCCTCTACATATGCCGTCAAAATAGGCCAGAGCTTGAGTACAAGGTAGATAACACCATTCGGGAATGGGGTCACAAAATCGTCCGCCTGCCGCCCGTACATCCCGAGCTCAATGCAATCGAGCAGGTGTGGGGACACATGAAACGATACGTGCGCTCCTCACTCCAACGTTTCACTCGAGCAGACCTGCAGGCCAGATTGGAGGAAGCAAGGCTTTCCGTTACTGGCGATGAATGGGCAGGGGCAGTACGTCAATCACAAGCTTTTTAGGACAGTTATCGTTCAACAGATAACATGCATGACAGTATTGATCCTGTCATTATTAGTCTTGACAGTGACACTGACGATGAAGTTGACTTGCTCTTAGAAAGCGATGAAGACTAAAAAAATAAATAAATAAAAAAAAAACCTTCAAAGAAAATTAAATATGAGGGATTATATCCTACTCACATTCGAGTCCCGTTATCGATTGATACAAATATTCAATCAAATTCAATTCAGTCCTATAGAGCGTTACAAGTTTTCATGAGGGGGAAAGGGTGGGGTTGGGGGCGAATATATGTGATATTAGGTGAAATAAAAATTTTGTTTCTCATTTCCTATGAATACCTATCATCTACGCTCATACCCAATACCGAAATAAGCAATGATATAATAGTGTACAATTGCATATTGTTCAAAGACATTATATTATGATTTATATATATATATATATATATATATATATATATATATATATATATATATATATATATATATATATATATATATATATATATATATTGCTATTTAGCAAACACTTTAAATTTAAGAAGCATGGGGCAAAGGAAAAAATGGTTAAGCCTCTGTACCACTTCCCACATTTGTAGAAACTGACAGAGAGAGAGAGAGAGAGAGAGAGAGAGAGAGAGAGAGAGAGAGAGAGAGAGAGAGAGAGAGAGAGCAAATCAGTGTATAAATAGATCAGTTAATTGGAGGGGTAACAACCAGTGAATCGTTACATTTATACAACAATGTCAATTATTATTAGATAGATATACAAAATTCATAAAAAATATGTTTAAATCAAAACAACTTTCAGAGAGAGAGAGAAAAGAGAGAAGTAAGGACGTAGGGCAGGTGAGGGAAGAAAGGAGAGGAGAGGAAGAAGGGGTTGGAGGTGAAGGGGATGGTAAAGGCGCAGCTTTTTCTAAGCTGGTGTTCGTTTTCTTGCTTGGCTAATGAGTTTTGCCTCTTGGTATAGGTACAAAAGTCTTTATTATTTACAATAAATGATTCATGATACTCCTATAAATTTCTTCACTGAGTGTAATACACTATAGCAAAATCTCGTACTGATACGAGTGTTCATTACAGATTAATTGCAAAAAAACGCACTTGCACTGTCTGTGAAACCCATAGTAGAGTCAAGCAAGTCCTTTCACTCCAGATCGAAACAAGTGTACCTTATGAAATACGTACCCTTCATATAATCATGAAAATTAACAAAATTATTAATTGTTTTTCTCACAAACTTATTTTTAGGAACCTCTGTCAATTCCACATCGGAGAATCAGGTAGCACTACCTCCAGTTTAGGGAGCATCGTATACGAACGCAGCTATAACTCCCGGTTTCTGTGGCGTATTAAGACTTCATTTACTCTAGTGCATCTAAAATCCATTCTTTTTTTCTCATAAGCATTGTGTCGCCTGTAGCTTCCTAAGAAAGTTATTGTTAATGATAAAGAGTTTCAACAACGCTGAAATGACACAATAATTTGCGGAACACAAAATGGTTGTTAGGAATGAGTAACCATCGTTCAACGGTCTTTTGGCCAGGGTATCGCATCCGCTTGTACATAAACAATATCCTCCATGCAGAGCCGTGAAAGTGGCGAGAGTAGTATGTTATGCTATGTTCACATATTCACGTATCAAGGCACGCATGCCCATGCATGGCCACGAACAGGGCAGAGCCAGAAAGTACGTAAACACAACGCAAATATAACGTAAATGTACCATAAGTACTGTGTAAGTGCTGCAGCATGCGGTGCGACCGTTACGGACCACCCAGGCGTGCGGCGGGGGCCACGAACCTTTCAACCTGCTCAAAACCCTGCGTGGGTGGCCAGGTCAGCTGTCAGGTAGTGTGGCCCGACCCGCACAGCGTGGCGCCAGACGCGGGTTGACCACGCAGCTGCCACGCCCTTACCTGGGGGCCCACGCTGCCCCAGGGCACTGCGTGGCTGTCAGCATGGCGTGGGAGTAGACACAGCAACGCTGCCACATCGCCAGCAGCCGCGGAGATGTGGCAACGCTTTGACCTGGTATAAAAGGGACAGGTGGCGCGCTTCCAGGTCAGTGCTTCTCTGGCCAGCATCCTGTTGCTCTCTCCGTCAGCGCCTCCGTCTTCGTCGTCCACTGCAGCCAAGATGCCCAAAGGACCCATGCTGAAGAGGACCAGGAAAGGGGCACTGAGAACTCCAGGAGCCCTTGCAGCTGGTCCCCCTTCAGGCAGCGATGCTGTGGTGCTGCAGCTTGAGGCCGACGACCTTGTGATGGAGAGCGAGCTAGAGGAGGAGGAAGAGGATCTTGCCCTCGTCTACGAGTGCGACCCCGCCGCCGCCACCGACGACAACGCCCACGAGGGGGATGCCGACGACGACACCGAAGGCACTCCTGAAGGAGATGGCCTAGATGGCCCTACAGGTCAGGGACGGAAGAAGAACCCGTCAGTGATCCTCTCAGAGGAAAACGAGAGGCTTGTTGGCGAGTGGCTGGAGACCGAGGCCGAGTTTATTTATAACAAGGGCCTCACAGCCTACAAGGACAAGGCCAAGGTGTGGAGGGCCTTCGAAGAGAAGGGCCAGTCACTTGTCCCTCCTGTGAGCGGCCGTGAACTGAGGACGTGGTTTACGTCCCTCAGGAGTCGTTTTGGGCGGCTCACAGTGGAGAAGAGTGGCTAAGGGACGGGCAGACGGCTGACGGACCGGGAGAAATGGATTCTCAACATTTTCCACTTCCTGAAGCCGCACATTGTGTGTCAAAGGAAGCCAAAGGTGTTGGGACTTCCCATGGTATGTCTGTTTTAATGTGTTTCCATGCATAATCATTACTGAATATGATGTTATTACATAGTTTCCATGCATTTAATGTACATTTTATACCATTTCTCATATATGTTCCTTCTCTTTTGCAGGCTGCCCGTGCTGCCGCCCCCCCCTGCCCAAGCTCTGGACCTGCCTGCTGCTCCTGTTTCTTCTCCTGCCCCAACACCGACACTCGCCCTCTCCGGTTGATCCAGCGAGCACCAAGGCTCCGGAAAAACCAAGTTTCCGAGCTGTTCGACGTCGCCTTCATGGAGGCACAGGCCCTCCGGGACGATATGCTGACCCATGTGCAGCCAGCTCCTCGTAACCCACGCGTCCTCTACTGGAGGAGGTTTTTTCAAGAGGTCGAGGACGAGTGCGCGCAGGTGTCAGAGCAGCTGAGTCTGCAACTGAAAATGGAGGTGCTTGATGCCATCCAGAGGTACGTCCGTGACACCAAAGAGGGCTCCACGGTGCCGTCGAGGCCATGATGACCCACACCATGGCAGTGACAGCAGTGTGTCAGGCACCTGCAGTTCCTGCCAGCCTGTCGGCATCGCAGCAGCAGCAGGCACTCACTGCACAGCAGCTGGCACTCCTGCAAGCGCAGTTGGTGACATCGACACCAAAGGAACTCCACCTTTTTAAATAATTTACAAAATTAACTTATTTATTGTATTTACTTATGCTTATATTTATATGTATGTTTGTATTTTATATTAAATAAATATCTTTTGCAATATCATGTCTAGCTCTATCCTCTGCTCAAATATCATGTATTCAATGAAGTAGCTAAAATACAAGTACACAAATAAAGAAGGCAAAATGAACCTGAATACACTAACATTTCAGTATACATTAATGACTTTGAAATAAGTTCAAAATACTTTATGTAACATATGTGCACAGAAGCAAAATGACAATAGACCAAATATTAGCAAGTCATATAAAACGTCACAAATATCGGGGGAGAAGGTAGTTTTAAAAAGATAGAATTTTCATATCAGAATATCAACAATGTAAATGCTAAGAGCAGGTACTTTCAAGAACATAGAATTATCACATCAGAATAGAAACAATGTTAAGAGAAGGTACTTTCAAAAATAATAGAATTATCATATCAGAATTGAAACAATGCTAAGAGAAGGTACTTTCAAAAAATGATAGAATTATCATATCAGAATAGATTCCATGTTAAGAAATGATTAAAAAGGGCAAAATAACTATATCTTCCTTCTTTTATTTGTATGTATGTTTGTTTCATATTGATTAAACATACATTTGCAATGTCATGTCCCGCTCTATCCTCTTCCCAATTACCAAGTATTGATGAGAGTAATGTATCATGGATTTGAGCAATATATTTTATTAAATCAACTAAAACAAACAGAAGTTCACAAATGCACAGGGCAAAATAATCCTGAATTAATACATTATTAAATTTTAAATAAGTCCAAAATAAATGCAGGAACAGACATTTAAGTAATTACAACAATCAGGTATGCAGGAAAGTAACTAAATCATGTTCTCCTGCCAGTGCAAGAAGCCTTCAGCCAATGAAAAGTATTCCTTCAGCATGTGACGCTGTTCCTTTGCATCCCTCGTTGCAGTGTTGCTGGTCACGGTTGGAAGGGCTGCCTCTAAGGATGTGTCACTCCTCCAGCTACCAGGGATGACACCATGTGTGACGGGGTGGTCCTGATCTCCTTCTTGTCTTTGTGCATTTCTTCTTATGATCATATTGTGCAGAACACATGCGGACATCACTAATGGCTCTATATGGTCAGGCTTCAAGCATATTGCAGTGTGGAATACTCGGAATCTATTTGCCAGAATCCCAAAGGCGTTCTCCACTGTCCTGCGTGCCCTACTTAACCTGTAGTTGTAAATCCATTCCTTCTTGCTAAGTCCTCTTTTGGGGTAAGGCTTCATAAGGTAATTCCTCAGGGGGAAGGCATCATCGCCAACTAGGAAGTAGGGCACAGGAGATCCATTAGGTTGACCTGGCAGGGCATCAGGTTGGGGAAGATTAGCTTCCTCTTGCAACAGCATTTCTGCCAGTCGGGTCTGGGCAAATACACCACCGTCTGACTCTGACCCAATGGCACCCACGTCGACGTATAGGAACTTGTATGAAGCATCAGCAACTGCAAGTAATACCATGGAGTAGAACTTGTAGTTGAAGTAATGCGTGCCGCCCTTGGGAGGGTTACGGAGCCTAATGTGTTTCCCATCTATAGCTCAATTACGTGCGGAAGTTCCACTGTTCCTCAAAACCCCGTGCAACCTCCTGCCACGCTTCAGGTGTTTGTGGCACCTGCAGTTCCTCATCCCCGAAGGCAGCAACAATGGCCCCGCAGGTCTCTGGTACGATGTGACTAATGGTGTTGTGGACTCTTGTATGAATCACCTGTAGCGGGGAAGCGTGGGGTGATAGCAACACATGAGGCCTGGCTCAATGGGTTTCCTCCAGAATGTCACTTTCTTCTGAATGTAGGTGTGACCCGTTCAACAATTTCATTGAAGAGGTCCTTGTCAATCCGGGTAAAATTTCTGTACAGGTCTGGGGCTTCGGTTGACAACTCCTCCATCAGGTTGTCATAATGACCTTGCTCCATCCTTTTCTGCAGGTACAGCCACGCCCACACCCTCCTTGGCCGCCTTTTTTTCTGCTCTGTGTTCTTTTCAGCAATCATTGCAATCTCCAGCAATAACATGACGTGCACATATTCAGTGACATATGGCAACATTTCTGTTCTATCCCTACTTGCTATAGCTATAAGTTGACGCATTTCAGCTATGTTGTCCATGTTGCTTCAACACATTGGTAGTATGTCTTGACGCTGTGGTATTACGGCATTGACTAGCCTCACATGTCCAACTGCCGGCCCTTATATAGCTGGGGTTTAGCCCCCGCAATACATGGGGCCAACGTGACGTTTGCGTAACTCAGTTACGCAGAACGTAACACATACGGTTTACGTACATTGGTGTTACGTGCTCTGCCACGCACTACTTCTGCCTGTGACGCCGCTTGTCGGTCAGCATCACGTCACCCTTACGCAGTGCGTACATTTGCGGCACACTATAATGCGCGTGCATCACACACATCGTCCGTGACCGCGTATCAAGTTAGGCGGGCTTATTTTCTCGGCGTATCGCAAGTTTCTAAATTCCGGATGTGCGTGCGCATGCGTGACGATACGTGAATGTGTGAACTTAGCATTAGTGTCTGGACTATGGTGTGTGATAGTGTGTAATGGTGGCGGCACATAAATGGTACAAACGTTACCGACTGATGGTTTAATAATGACGAAATGTTTTCCCATCAACAGAGTTATATGAAATAGAAAATGAGAAATCATTCACAGAAGAATGCTCTTTCGAAGTAAAAAGAGAGCATTAGAAACTACTACTTTAAGGTGTGACAGGGCTCACAGTTAAGAGATCTAAATGACCCTCCAGATAACTTTGAAGGCAAATGTCTATTGTACAAAGAGTGGTCTGGCCTCTTCATTAATCTGGCGACTTTGTAGAACGACTTGGTGACTCTATTCGCCAGACCAAACGCTTACTGAGACGTCATTCTTTTGATTATGATAGCCTGTAAGTTCGTACTTCATGACTTTTAGTCAAATGAAGTCCTCAGCCAAATCTGAAAATCATTAAAAACCAGATGTTACATAATAATTAATGTGATTTTATGCAGAGGAGATTGGGCAAAAGAATTCATTGAATAATTTTTCAAGATTAACAATAACCAACCTAGAGTTCATAGCATGAAAGTGGAATCGTAGTGAAAGATTTCATACGAGTTACCAAAAGCTTTCTGTTGACACTTGCAAGGCTTCGTTATGCCTGTATATGTGTGAATATTGAATTACCGAACTGAGAATAGTCATTTAAGTTTACGCTGCTTGAGGAAATGTTACACAATGTTTTTTGTAGAAATATATAATTACCGTCCGAATTTTAAAGTATAGAAAGAGTTGAAGATTGTGAATTAGGCCTAAAATGATCAGTTTGCGAACTGGGGCCAATATAATAAGAGTTTATGAACAAGGCCTATTATGGATCAGAGCTATAGTCGAGCCAAACGAAAGTGGCGCGTGAGAGACTGAATGTATCGTGGCGAAATCTAAAGAGTTCGTTCATTTTACCTGGAGAACGCGGTTTAGAGAAGTCCTGAAACCGAAGATGCATTAAGATCTTAAAGGTGGGAAGGTTCCGTCGGTCATAATCCCGGGTATATTTTCCTTTTCGGCTTTCTTCACCAGGTGATCGGTAGAAAACAAATAGGAACCTTGGAATAATTATGATCCCAGGTCAATCAGAGCCACACAGGGAGCGCTTTAATAGATTATAAGTGTTTTCTTCCTTCAAAAATACATTTATCCTTGAGACCCACATGTCTTCTGTAAAGGGATTGTTTCTCCTCTTTAATTGTGTGTATATATATATATATATATATATATATATATATATATATATATATATATATATATATATATATATATATATATATATATATATATATATATATATATATATATATATATATATATATATATATACAGTATATATATATATATATATATATATATATATATATATACACATATGTATATATGTATATATACATATATATATATATATATATATATATATATATATATATATATATATATATATATATATATATATATATATATATATATATACAATAATATATATATATATATATATATATATATATATATATATATATATATATATATATATATATATATATATATATATATATATATATTTACATGAAACTGCCCATTGACTCAGAATTGGAATACCTTAAAGATAATAGCATAAACTTTATTTTCATTGAGGAATATTTTAAACAAACGTTTGGTATAGCAAATGGGAAACCCACTTTCGCCTGTTCTTTCAAATTTATATATGGAATTTTTCGAATGCCTGTGCATCCCCAAGATTTTCCATTTTCCTGTAACATGGTGCTGTTATATTGATGATATATTTCAGCCATCATGCCCAAGGATTTGGATCTAAATAACATACTGGCTCAAACTCGAGGGAACCTTTTAATTGTAAATGTAGTATTTATTTATATGAAAAGACAAATAATTTGACATACGGTTAATATTTAGATATCAACCACTCTCAGACAAGAACAAGATTATTTTTTTCGTCTGACACGCTAAATCAGTTAATCCGCAGGTAATAAGCTGGTCGGATTGTTCGCTCGTATCCTCACTGAGCGGTCGTTAAAGTCTGATGTCCGAAATCTTTTGATGTCGATACGATGCGTTGGACGCAGGCCTTCTCTCACACGCCACTTTCGTTTGGCTCGACTATAGTGAACTGGGCCTAATTATGATCAGATTTGTTTTTTATATCATAGAACTTTTGTTTTAATTACTGCAAACTGGAATCTGCTTATATAATTAATTCTGAATGAAAATGAGATGGGTATTTTTGTGTGTGTATTATATATATATATATATATATGTATATATATATATATATATATATATATATATATATATATATATATATATATATATATATATATATATATATATATATATATATATATATATATATATATATATATATATATATATGTATGTATATATATATATATATATATATATATATATATATATATATATATATATATATATTTTTACGTTTTTCCGTGGTTTTAGTTTGAAATATGCTCTGTGAGACAGGTAGCAACAATTTAAGGTAATTTAGCCTTGTGATTCTGACTTCGTGGGTACGGGAAAACGTAAAAAAGAGGAAAACAAAGGAGAATTTCATATGAGCATAGGGCTCTTGTTACTGAGGGAAATATTACGTAAAACTCGTGGGCAAATTTAAAGGAGTGTATTTACATAAATGATATCAGTACGGGAAAGAGGAACTCAAGTAGATTACTATCCTGAAGGAGATTCCTACGGGATTGAATGAAACTGGGGATTCCAGACACAGTCCGAGAAGCTTCCACGAAATAGGATCCCTCTGAAATGAGAGATATGCACATTATACGCCAGTAATGAAAATAGACAAAAGAATAATGAATTCGAAGCTGCACTGAGGTGCCAAAGGAGTAATAAAGAATTAATACTGCCGATGCAAGAGGCGCACGGACATTAGACAAGGGTGATTTCTGGCTTTCCTTTAAGCAAATATTACGAGACAAAGCGTGACTGAAATGGGGCTCTTCCAGGGCACTTTACCTTAGTAGATTTTCCGAGGGCGTAGAAGGCGGTGAGTGGATGACTTGCGATTTCCGAGGGCGAGTTTCTTCCACGTGGTGAGATGCAAGGGCTTCCGTAAAGGGGCAAGGCGATGGGGACTCCTCGAAACTCAAGCAATGGCGTGTGGGCTCGAGGCAGGCCAGCGGTGGAGAGAACACTTGGAATACGGTCGAAGGGCACGAGGAAAAGTATACTTTGGAAAGGGCCACGTGGTTAGGATGCAAGGGCATCGGTGGGGCCAGGTGTTGGGGACGTCTTCATTCCATATCTTCCAGCCAGCGTGTGTGTGTCGAGACCTCGTGGGCTTTTGCTTTTATCCTCCTATGGGGCAGGGGGCGCCCAACACAGATGTTTGACTCATTGCACCTGCTGCCCGCAGAGGTTTTGGCCTGTAGGAGAGACACCCAAGCCAGATTACTTTTGCCTCGAAGGAAAGATCTTTATCAAAAATGGGAGCGCCTTTAATCTTTTAAACCCCTTGTTTTTAAGTCGATAGACAGATGGTCTATCGATCGGCCAGGCTGGCAGTAAATGAAACACAACAGAACAACCAACCACAACAAAGGAGGGGAGGGAGGCAATTTGCTAGCGAATTCTTGCTAATCATAATACCTCCCCATACAAGATGATGTACATACCTCCTTCGGGTGTGTACATCGATATTCAAGAATGAGCGACAAATGCTTTACGTTACTCTACATTCTGCCTTGCAATGAACTTTACTACTAAGGGTTTTATGAAGCTGTGACATTACTTTTAATTACACATTGGGACAATTTTTCGTTAACAGAACGCAAAAGTGATTTAAACACTTGCAAAGGAATAATTACTTTAGATTTGGTTACCCACTGGTAACTTTATAAAGTGACTCGAACAATTGTGAATTAATTAAGATTATAGGACCACGTATATGAGGCTATGGCCAACAAATGAAAAGAAAGGTTATTGTTCAAGAATTAAAATACACGGTTACTTAATTTTAGATAAAATGCATGCGGTTAGTACAATCTGCCCTGAAGAGGCTGTGTAAATGAAAAACAGCGTTTATTTTTGTAAATGACATCCCCTTTTATGCGATACTGTAATGACTATACATATTCGCATTGATAATTTATCTTCGTTTTAACGTGCTTTGCTCGGGCTATCGTTCAACGCGAGCTGAGGAAGACCACACACGGGAATTTGACAGTCGTATGCGGGCGAGAGTATTCGCGAGTTTTAATTCGCTAACCTTAAACTACGCTAATTTTATCGTCCACTGCCCACTTTCAGTACTCCATGTTATGACGGGGCGAGCAGACAAAAGATGTGGGGTCTTAGGACAAACAGAGATCTTGGAAGGAATGGAAGGGGAAAAGGGATAATAATAACAAAAGGAAAATTACCAAGACGTTACGAATGAAACTTGACCGCATATGAAAGGCGGGACACGTCCCTCAGAGCTTACAGAAAGGGGCATTTAAATCACAAGGGCAAGAGTTTATGACTCGGATTCATTAAAATAAAGATAACTAAATGACTAAAAGAAAGTAAATGATATTGGCAGAAGAGCTAAGGTAAAAAAGAGTGAGGTTTTATTGTGTTAGGCGGGAATTTATTGTCCTTCTTCTATAAATTACGGCCGGACTATCCTTTCAGTCCCAGGGCGAGAAAAGTGCACCCGTCCTTCAGGAGGGCGACACGACTCCTTCAGGAGGGCGCTGACACTTCACTCTGTTATTCTTAATGATTTATACATTGTGTGCAAGCAGAGATAATTTAAAGGAAGGTGATAAGAGGAAGTTCCTGAGGTGGCGTTAGGGTGCTCGCAAAATGTAATGGTGGCGTGCCATGACCAGCTCAGGCACGGGTTGCGAGCCTTTCTTAATGGGACCTCGGCAGGTGAGCTTCGCGGTGGTCGGGAGGAACCGTCTCTCTGACCCGTCGCTGGTTCATCGGCCAAGTGCCATGGCAGAATCCTGACTTGAAAGAGAGAGGGGTCGGGGGTCCTGAGTTGGATCCCGTGAATGGAGATCGGTGAGCTTCTGCGCGTGGGAGGAACGCTCTGGCGCTGGCACTGGGGCAGGGGGTCGTCAGAATGGAGATCGCGCTATCAGGCACTGGGTTTCTTGGGCTTCGTCGGTCAGGACGGACGAAGCTTGGCCCCTGCTCGGGGCATGCAAGTGGCACCGGCAGGAATTTGGCATCTCCTGAAGGGAGATCTGATTGGGGCCCTGGCACTGGCACTGAGGCAGGGCCGGGCACTGGAATGGATCGGGAACCGATCGAGGCCACTGTACATCGTACTCAGGTGGCACTGTTGGGGACTGCACGTCCTCCTGGTACCCAGGGGCGCCAGTCTTGGCTGAGGAAGAAGCGGGGAGGATTACTCACGCCCGCGGAATGATTCGGGAATGTGGACCCCTAGATTGTTGTGATTTCGGTGGGGACTGAAAGTCCTGTCCCAGGATGACGTCATAGCCTCCGGGGAAGATGGCTTGCTACTGCAAGATTGCAAATTTTGGATTGGTGAGGTCTTGTGACTCTCAATTGGACCGTAGGGAGTATCATTTTAAATTGATTTATTCCTCGATCGTGACGAGTTTCGTCTATTGACGATAGCTCCGTGGGAACTCTGTTCCTTCGGATGAGGGAGATTTGCGGCCCGAGTCCTCGAAAGCAGTGACTCGGCCGCGGCTCGCTACCTCGTGGAGGGGCCGCGTATACAGGCCCTTCGGCGGGAGGGCCTAATGACTTGGGGATCTGTGACGCCAAGGCGACGGTGGGAGTAGTTGATTTATTATTGCGTGGGCATTTCGCCCATGCGGGAGAATGGCCATAGACCTTGCACGCCGTGCAAAAGGTCTGGCTAAAGTCTTTCCGCTGCCCCTGTGGAGGGCGCAGGCGAGTTATTTGTCGGTTTTCCGGGAGAGAGAGGAGCGGTTTCTTGTTCCGGCACTGTTCGGAGGAATGCCCGTTTTCTTGCAATAATGGCAAGTTAGGGGCTTGCCCGAGTTCCAGCCTTAGGGAATTTGTTCCTCCGAGGAGGGGCGGGGATTTATCTTCCGCCCCATGGATCCTTCTTGAGGGTGGTGGGTTTCCCACATATCTGCTATTCGGCAACACTCGGTGAGTGTTGCTGGGGCTTTTCCACTATATGGGTGGCGAGGGCAGGAGGGGCGTAGCGCAGGAAATGCTCGAATTTAAACCGCTCGAGTACCTCGGCGGTGTTAGTGGCTCCTTCGAATCGAGCCATTTTGTCAACGCCCGCTCGAATGGTACGCCCAATCGGACCAAGTCTGGCCTGCTTCTCTGGGCTGCTCTCTCCAACGTCTCCTCCACCGCTCAGGGGGCGTCTCGTACGCCTTCGTAACTGCTTGTCGTACGGCTTCCAGTTTCCCCGATCGTCTCTGCGGAAGGGCGTGGTAGGCAACGAGGCCTTTCCGCCCAGGAATTTAGTGAGAACAAGGGAGAGTTCCGCGGGGAGAGATCGCAGCACTCCAGGACTCGTTCGCCCTTTCAAGCCATACTTCGGGTTCGGACTCGGTCCATTTTGGCATGAACAGTGAGCTTGGCTGAGGCACTCATCCCCGCGGCAGGGGCGGGGGGTGGCGGGCTGTCGTTCTAGCATCTGGAGCTCGTGGGCGCGCTGTCGCTCTCGATCTTCCCATTCTCGTTCCTCCCCCTTTTCTCTTGGGCGATTCTGTCCCTCTCCTCTCGTTGTTCTTGGGCAATTCTGTCCCTCTCCTCTCGTTGTTCTTGGGCAATTCGTTCCCTCTCTCTCTGCACGGTCTTTATCCTCCCGTTGTTCTTGGGCAATTCGTTCCCTCTCCTCTCGTTGTTCTTGGGCAATTCGTTCTCTCTCTCTCTCTTCACGTTCTCTTGCTCTCTCAGCCTTGGCATCGTCCACTCGCTCTTGAACCCATGCTCTCAGATCTTGCCCCGATAGTCCCATGTCCTTCCCAGCGGACATGTAGAATTTGAAATCCTCGTTATGTTGGGCTCTGGTATTAGCCATCTTGAAATAATGGGTATATGATATGTCTGAGGAGACTTTTTGTTAAAATTGGATGTGTCTTGGAAAGACAATGGTTGTTCTTGGCGAACGAATTCTAATATGCGTCTCAATTGTTCAGATTTTGTCACGCTCAGACTTGGCCGGCTGTAGCGTGAATTAAGGAGTTGTTCTAACGAACTAGAATGATCAGTCCCGTAGAGGGCTTTGTGTATGAACTACACTATATAATGTCTCAAAGGACTTAATTTTTCTTCCAAGAATGAGAAATTCTCGCCACGTGCGATGGAATTTTTGTCATGAGTCTCTGAGGACTGGAATTTGGAGAAATTCTCGCCACGTGCGACGTAAATTTTAGAGTCTCTGAGGACTGGAGTTTGGAGGAATTCTCATCCACGTCCGTAAGACAGGAGTCTCTGAGGACTGGAATTTGGAGAAATTCTCGCCACGTACGACGTAAATTTTAGGTCTCTAAGGACTGGAATTTGGAGAAATTCTCGCCACATGCTGACGTAAATTTTAGGAGTCTCTGAGGACTGGAATTTGGAGAAATTCTCGCCACGTGCGACGTAGAATTTTAGGAGTCTCTGAGGACTGGAATTTGGAGAAATTCTCGCCACGTGCGACGTAGAATTTTAGGAGTCTCTGAGGACTGGAATTTGGAGAAATTCTCGCCACGTGCGACGTAGAATTTTAGGAGTCTCTGAGGACTGGAATTTGGAGAAATTCTCGCCACGTGCGACGAAATTTTAGGAGTCACTTAGGACTTGGAATTTGTGGAATTTGGAGAATTCTCGCCACGTGCGACGTAGAATTTTAGGAGTCACTTAGGACTTGGAATTATGATTCATCCCTTAGGACTTAGAAATTACTAACGGAAACCAAAGAAAAATGTTTGCTGGAAATGAATGGGGAGAAAAAAAAAATGCTACACACGCGGGCATGGGCGGGTGGGGGGTGCAGGTCGTCTGGCCAACACCGGAGTTATTTTTAGATTCTGTGTGAATGAACCCGTATATGTATAGACCGTCTGGGATTCCGGGGAATTTCCCAGTCGTCTGAGAGGATAACAGTACAACGGCCTAGTAATTTTCCCTATAAGCGGAGTTTAAATTTCGCTTTCCTAACACCTACTCGAATTCTAACTACACTGAGAGAATTTTCAGCAATGCAAGCTGACTTCGTCGTGTCCCACGTTAGAATTTTATTCGCGCCTAAATAACAGTTCGCTAATTCGAAATGCGAAGTAAAATTTATCACAGAGGAATTTCTTTTAACGCACTATTCCTCCTCGAAGCAAGGATATGGCAAGGATTTTAACACAGAGGAATTTCGCACTATTCCTCGAAGCAAAGGATGGTTAGCACTGGTTATTTCTAACTACCTATCCTGAAAGGCATGCATTAACGAATCTAATCGGCGGTTCTTTTCTCTCAGTGAATACATGCGTCCCTATTTCTAATTCCTAGGAACAGTCACGATTGTAAAAAGGTTTTGCTAAGATAAACACATTACTTACGTGGAATTTTCTGGATCTGTGTGCTGGTTTTACACAAAGGTTCGTAATTGTCCCGTACCAGCTTAGCTTTGCTAATAGCTGATCTGGCAAGTTGCAAATGCAATAAAGCAACACTAGGGGAACTGCAACTGCAAAACGAGATCTATGGCCAGGTCGCCATTTTTATGTTTTTCCGTGGTTTTAGTTTGAAATATGCTCTGTGAGACAGGTAGCAACAATTTAAGGTAATTTAGCCTTGTGATTCTGACTTCGTGGGTGCGGGAAAACGTAAAAAGAGGAAAACAAAGGAGAATTTCATATGAGCATAGGGCTCTTGTTACTGAGGAAATATTACGTAAAACACGTGGGCAAATTTAAAGGAGTGTATTTACATAAATGATATCAGTACGGGAAAGAGGAACTCAAGTAGATTACTATCCTGAAGGAGATTCCTACGGGATTGAATGAAACTGGGGGGATTCAGACACAGTCCGAAAGCTTCCACGAAATAGGATCCTCTGAAATGAGAGATATGCACATTATACGCCAGTAATGAAAATAGACAAAAGAATAATGAATTCGAAGCTGCACTGAGGGTGCCAAAGGAGTAATAAAGAATTAATACTGCCGATGCAAGAGGCGCACGGACGATTAGACAAGGGTGATTTCTGGCTTTCTCTTTAAGCAAATATTACGAGACAAAAGCGTGACTGAAATGGGGCTCTTCCAGGGCACTTTACCTTAGTAGATTTTCCGAGGGCGCGTAGAGGCGGTGCGTGGATGACTTGCGATTTCTGAGGGCGAGTTTCTTCCACGTGGTGAGATGCAAGGGCTTCCGTAAAGGGGCAAGGCGATGGGGACTCCTCGAAACTCCAAGCAATGGCGTGTGGGCTCGAGGCAGGCCAGCGGTGGAGAGAACACTTGGAATACGGTCCGAGGGCACGAGAAAGTATACTTTGGAAAGGGCCACATGGTTAGGATGCAAGGGCATCGGTGGGGCCAGGTGTTGAGGACGTCTTCATTCCATATCTTCCAGCCCGCGTGTGTGTGTCGAGACCTCGTGGGCTTTGCTTTATCCTCCTATGGGGCAGGGGATGCGCCCAACACAGATGTTTGACTCATTGCACCTGCTGCCCGCAGGGGAGGTTTTGGCCTGTAGGAGAAACACTCAAGCCAGATTACTTTTGCCTGGAAGGAAAGATCTTTATCAAAAATGGGAGCACCTTTAATCTTTTAAACCCTTGTTTTTAAGTCGATAGACAGATGGTCTATCGATCGGCCGGCTGGCAGTAAATGAAACACAACAGAACAACCAACAACAACAAAGGAGGGGAGGGGAATTTGCTAGCGAATTCTTGCTAATCATAATAATATATATATATATATATATATATATATATATATATATATATATATATATATATATATATATATATATATATATATATATATATATATATATATATATATTATATATATATATATATATATATATATATATATATATATATATATATATATATATATATATATATATATATATATATATATATATATATATATATATATATATATATATATATATATATATATAAATATTACTGCTAATCTTCATGTATTTAGGTGTAGGAATATTAGTCAGATTGACCTCGATATACATAATATCTCTGTCCATATATAGGCTAGGCAATTCAAAATAACGATCACAGCAGTAGACAGATGGCGCCTATAGCACTGCATATATGCTGGGTAACGTTCAAAAAACAAAATATGCTATATACATTAGGGACCTAAACCTCAGAGAGGTTTCACTCAATATTCTCTATAACGGTGGTCTTAAGCTATCTTTCCCTTTAATTTATGCGTTATATATGTCTTTGTCAATATATCGGATTGCCAGGGGCGTCGTGAATTGAAGCTAGTCACCTTATGGAACGCGAGCGAGGTAGAGAAAAAACAGAAAGAGATAGACCACACTAACGAGGAGTACGCTGAGTATATTTTGCGGGCAGTCTCTTTTGTTCCTGAAACTCCACTTTTGCTCCTACGTCTATATTAATATATAAATTGGGAAGACCCGCGAGAATCAAGACTCCTGAGGTCCGTTGTAATGCACAAATACTCGACATTCAATATAAGTCCGATTCTTGTTCAATATATATATTGACTAGTAACTTTTTCTGTATTTCAAATTTCCTTTGTTTCATGCTTAGCCACCACTTACGGTATATGTGTTATATATAGTCTATATATTAATATAAATTATTATATTTTTAGCTTCATCCCCTTTATTCAGTAAAAATACTAGGATATAGGCTAAATAAATCATTTTAAGTCTCTATGCCTTCTCTGTGTCTATATTCACTGTTTGGAGGAACTGTTGGGTTGCATTTAATACCATCTTAACGAGATTCTTTGTCCATATCCGCCAGTTGGTGGCGTTTATCATAAAATATCTTTATTCCTTGAATATATTTGTTATATTAATTACCTTAACTAAACATTTATAATTAAACTGTCTTTGAGGTTAATTCGTGGCTTCAAGTGACAGGTTACGTGTATTCTTATATAGGGCCGTGAAAATTACATATAAATTGAACAATAATGATCAGCCAAGACACCGCACGTAACAATATATATATATATATATATATATATATATATATATATATATATTTTTATTTTTTTATTTTTTTTTCAGTTTAGGAAGACAGTTACTTAGGTTTTTGATGGATCCCACGTTGTGATCACCATCCATTCCTTCCTTAATGGAAATTTAAAGGTATGCAGTTGCTTAAAAAAAACTTATTTTTTAGGGCTAGATTCCACTATTTAGTTTGTATAAATATTACAAATGATGTGATAAAAAAAGGCCTATATACCTTCTTGCATGCTACCACAAGTGCATTTTATTGTGAACCCAGCACTAACTGTTAGATCCAGATACTTACAGGTATGAGATATGAAGGAATTGTGGGATTATACTCTGGCCACAAAAGGTTAAAACTCGAAGGTGATTAGCACTGCTGACATATTTTCTTACACCCGTTCCAACTTTTTAGGAGAAAGGGTGATAATCTGGTAGATTTGGCATTTTGAGCAGCGTTGCCATCTCCTCGTGTATGGATAATTAAGGGAAGTGACCACAGGTCACAGTAATAAGAAGGATTGTCTATGGCTCCTCCATTCATCAGTACAAAAGCAAACCACAAAGATCAAAACATTATACTTGGACCTTGCTGTAAATGTTTCATTTTCTAAATACAAAATTTATATAATATATATATATATATATATATTATATATATATATATATATATATATATATATATATATATATATATATATATATATAAAGGACACACACACACACACACACACACAGAAATTAATTAAAACAAATATATATATATATATATACAATAAAATAAATATATAAATATATATATATATATATTTTAAAACACT
>NC_089748.1:63342983-63350483 GCF_040412425.1 Macrobrachium rosenbergii
AGCATATGGAGTTTCAGCGACATCCTGCATCCTATGGCTCCAAAAGACTTTATTAGATCCTGCACAAGTTGCTGGTGAGTTTTCTGCTCTATAGTTGCCCAGAAGCCCTTAACAACTGCTTTGAAGCAGTTCCAAGTTGTTCTGTCAGTTACTGAGCTTATTGGAGAACTCAGTAGACCCAAGAACCTTCTTTATCTGAGGTCCAACAAATATTCCACCTTTGATTTTGGCCTCAGATAACTTGAGGAAAAAACTTGAGAAGGTTTGAAAGCAGATGATTCCTGGTTTAGGGCCTTCAGAACTGCTTCATCAACCCCAGCTTAATGTGCAGTGGCGGCATGAGCACAACTTAGGATCAACCAGTGGCTCCCACATAACATTCCGTCCCAACTCGTTTGTTATCCCAGTTCTTTCTTTTGTAGTGGAGCCATGCTGTCCCAAAGGCAGAGGAAGCATTGAGAATGGTGATAAATCCTCCTTGAAGTCCAAGCAGGAAAGCTACCATCTTGAAATCACCAATGATTTCCCAATTGTAGTTGCTGTACCTGAGAGCTTCCAAGAGAACTTTCACACTGTAGTAATCTTTCATGTAGACTGAATGAGCTAGAGGGAGAGTTACTAACTAAAAATAATTGCGGAGGAGGACAGCTTTTAAACTTGTGGTGGAGCTGTCATTCATAGTTCCACTTTGGGCACAAACGGCACTTTGTCAAATTCCATCCCATAGAGTTAAAAGCCTGAGAAAGGTTCGTGCCAAACTCTCTGACCTTTATGCACATCTTCCTTGACCAAGTTCCACTGCTTCATCCTGGAAATAATATTTTGGACTTTGTCAGACCCATATCCCTGATTAAACAATCACGGCTGACAATCGTTGGTGCATGTTCCTCTTTAGGCTTAAATATTCAAGATATCTCGTGTCAACACCTATTTTTGTAAGAATGTTCTGGAACGATGTCGTTATCCACTGATATTGTGACAAATTATAAAATAATATGATTAAAATATAATGTCAGTCATTTTTTGTCATTTTTAATAAATTGCATGAATAGCCTATATTTTAAACAAACTTTATATTGTGTAATAGTCACTTTTTTTATAGGACCTAAGCAACACGAAAAATAGCCTTTCCAGGAACAAAGAAAAAAATTTTTTTTTTATTTGGTGTTATTCTTCCAGTCTTCAAGCTCGTCACAGCTATATTTGCACGCTTAACAGTCAATTCCACAATCATTCTCAAATTTACATTAGGCCCTTCCACTCTTGCATCATTCAGCTGTGGTTAGAATTATAGTTTCAGCTACAATTTGTGCATAAATATTCATGGGATTTTGTGCTACAGTTAAGAGTTTGCCTCAAAGTGAATGGCGTCTTTTTTTATTATTATCTGCGTCTCTTTCAGAAATTTAAGAAGGGGTCTTAATGTTCTTGCAGTCACCTTGCTGCTTACGTAGAAATATTTAGATGGTCTAGGTATTTCGTGGGTGTGACCTCTGGTATTAGAGGTGTGATTTATCCATATTCACCTCCACATATTACACCGAGAACGATCCATGTCTTTTAGAGATATATTCCGCTGAAAAATCATTCTGGGGCCTTATTTACGTTTGCATTTATCACAAAATTTTATTACCGGATTACCTCCATGGCCAGTATACTTTACCTTTCGAAAAATTTAATTTAGATTCATCAACAACTTACTGACGTATCTTGCGGACAGATATAAAGGCAATCAGCCCAATCCCCACACCCCAAAACAAAGAGAGAGAGAGAGAGAGAGAGAGAGAGAGAGAGAGAGACTCACATACGTGGGGAATTCACAACAGCGGCAGCACAATATAAGTTTTCCTTGCTAATTACAATTCTTTCAAAAAGTGCACAGTTGTTTTAAGACTTTGCACCCGGAAGTGTGGTCCAATACGTCAAGACACACAAGCAATCTCTCCTCCCCACTCCCGTACCCTGTCTAGCCATCTGGTCACATCCGGTCAAGGGCGAGTTACAGGGAGAAGGTTATATGATAATGCATGGCAACTCTCGGTTCTGTTCCCTGTCTCAAAGGACCCGACACTCGAATGTCATAACAAATGGACTTTGAAATATTCTTCCTGAAACTCCAGCCTCCTTTGATATGGACGTTTGGCTGTTTATGCTCTCTCTCTCTCTCTCTCTCTCTCTCTCTCTCTCTCTCTCTCTCTCTCTCTCTCTCTGTGTATGTATGGTCGTATCTCTAGTGGGATCTTGAAATAGAGATTGTAACTGATGATTACATACTTGAATTTATGCTTGCTTAGTTACGCCTGTTTTTCACGTACAGAATGCGAAGCTGACTAGGCAGGCCTATTTTCTGAGTGATATGAGATTAAATGATATTGAATCATAAATAAATTCTACGTTAATCTTTATATAATAAAAAATTCCTTATTTTTGGAATGCACCTGAAGGCTATTACAAGTTCTTTAATTTGTTCTTTAATTTCCTTTGGATTCAATGCTTCCATTTCATTCACCGTGGCAGTTAAAATAAAAAAAATGAGCAAGGAGCAACATTTTCTACAAATTTCTAGGGTTTAGTAGCTAGAACTTCAATATATTTTTGTCCGTAATCATCTTGATTATACGATTTCCTATTAGGTTTTCTATAGTTGGCATAAACGGGCGGTAAATTTTTTACTCTGAAAGAGATGAGGTACTGTTGTGTGGATTGTTGCCGTGGGTTTTCACATTTTGGCTCCCAAGGTCATCTCCTAGAAAGCAGGATTAATAGAGTGCAGGGTTAGTCTGCTTCTGACCAAAATAAGGACAATCTCTGGCATGTCGTCGTGTGGCTGCATTTGGTCGAGGTTAAGGTAAAGAATGGTCATCAGTCACTATTTGACTTACCAGAGTGAAGAACAAGGAGGCTCTTTTAACCTGGATTAAGGCGGTCAGTCCTTTTAATCTCGACGACCCGACCAGTTCTAAACAGAGACATCTCTTCTGAGAGAAGTCAAAAGAGAAAATATGCAAAACTAATAAAATAGTCATTTTCATAACAAAGTTTTAAAAAGTTTTACTTGCTTTCTCATATCTTTGTGTACTTTCATTATACAGCATTTTCTCATCGTTCATTATATTGAATGATGTGGGTTGCTGGTGATAGTCAAGACTGCCATTAAATATATATATATATATATATATATATATATATATATATATATATATATATATATATATATATATATATATATATATATATATATATATATATACTGCATTAGCCATATGGCAATAAAAAGACATGGAGGGTTATTCAATCCCTTAATTCAGCAGTACCTGGAGATTAACGGGGACCTCTCTCACCTAAGGTCGTGAAAGAGAGAGAGAGAGAGAGAGAGAGAGAGAGAGAGAGAGAGAGAGAGAGAGAGAATGTTTGTGGGCAAACATTTCCCACAGTGACCCTTCATTTCCTTGTTTTCCAGGTTTTCTTCTGTGGTTGCCTACCAATGACGCCACAAGCATGCGCAGTAAAGCCGGGACGGTCTAACCCTGTACTCTATTAATCCTGCTAGAAAGGGCTTAATAGCCTCTTGGTAGTCTCATCATAGTCATTCCCACGCTGATGGCGGAGTAGGGACGTACAAAGTGGTAGATCATGGTTAGGCATCTCAAAGGCGTGCATCGTGGAACTCAAGTTGTTCAACATTAGGAGGCGCGCTGTTTTTCTCTTCGAAAAAGTAATATGGTTGATATTTTTCCTCAGGCTTAAAGAAGCAAACCATGTAAGACCTTTTGAGAGAGTCCATGCAGCAGGAAGCCAGGGCCATTCCACAATAAGGAGTTAGCTGTTTTTCTGTTTGATAAATAAGTGGTTAGGTTGATATTTTTCTTAGGATTTAAGCAGTGTATTTGGTTAGATAAAATTTCTGGAAGAGCATCTTATTGGCCCTGGTACTTTATTTAGATGTAGCACGGTTTTTAGATTACTTTATTCACCTTTTTCTTAGAATGCCCAATATTGACCAGTACTTGGGTGGCTTGTCCTAAGGAAGAACAAGAGAGTGCCTTTCCAATATAAGCACCGGTGATATATCATTCATAGCGCTCAGGGCATTGGGACATTTCCTGCAGCTCATAAGTCAAATTGCTTAGATAGCTTTTGTTGACATTCATATCTGTTGTCGTGCTGGTTTCTGTCTAGTTATTGATTAAGGCTTCTACATCACCCGCCATAGGACAGAAGAAAGGCCACAAGAGGTTTTAAAACCCGAGTGGGCAGAGTAATTAATTTTGTCCTGTGCAACTCAAGATTAGGTTTAATTAATTTGTTTCAGCTTTCAGTCTCGACAGTGGAGTGATCTTTATGAACCTTTTATTGTTGAAAATATCACCTTGTCGCAGACGTGCGTGGCGTTTTTCTCCCCGCAAAAATGCACTGAAATTACCATTGTTACTTCAGCAATTATTATTATTATTATTATTATTATTATTATTATTATTATTATTATTATTATTATTATTATTATTATACATTACCACCCATTCTATCAGAAAGTACCTTCAAACCTTCTGAGTGAATAAACATGAGTATTTCTGAAACTTGTCTTTATTTAGCTCTTCGCACCAAGACACTAATGGCCCTTACACAAAATTATATAAACCTCTCTCTCTCTCTCTCTCTCTCTCTCTCTCTCTCTCTCTCTCTCTCTCTCTCTCTAAGAACATTTACATGAAGTGATGATGCGCTAAAATTCCCAAACATGGTGCTGTTTCAGCTGACTAATTATCATCTCAACACGTAGCCAGTCTTCATTGTATAATCTCAGAATTCAACCGTGAAAGCGTCACTTGTGTCTCATCAAATACTGTTTATAAGAAGCAAAGAAATTTACTGTACATCTTAAATAGCTTCACGCTGAGTTGCCTTAATATTTGATTAGTGTGCCCGCTGCCATAGAGTTTATTCATGAAACGGGAGACACTTGTGTACTTTTCATTAAATGGAATAGTATATCTTTGTTCATTTGTGAATCGGTGAATTTAGGCGTTTTTCGGAACTGTTTTAAATATCCTGTCATGAAGCTGAACTGAAAATCAACTTTGAATGATAGAAAGAGAAGTCCCCTAGTATTGTATATAATTATTTCCATATATCACGAGGAATCTGATAATGTCAACAGGAAACGGGTTTCTCTATTGTTGTTCTGTAAGAATGAATTTATAAGTATCTGTCAAGAATTTGAATTTATAAGTCATCCGTCAACCTTTATTATCTCGCTCTCAATAAAAGTGATTTTTAAATCGTAGCTGAAGGAGGCTTATGTCTTCCTTTAATAAAAAGAAATTTCACCTAGAAGTTTTTGAGGAATTTGTTTGATAATTCCTGATCAAGCTTCGGTTCTTCTATTACAGTTCGCGAGCTTATCGTATATTTAAATGTTTCCCCTCTTTACAATAACAGTTATTTGACGTGAGATTGCATAAAAATGGATTCATGAGCCAAGTCCCTTTCACGGAAGAAAAAATGTGACAGTTAAACGATTCCTTATGGTTGGTACGACCTCTTAATGAAATATATGTAGAGTAAATAAGGTTTAGAAAGATGAAAACTGCCTGTTTGGTTACATTTTAAAGCACTGGTCAAAATAGGAACGACAGAAAAGGGACACGAAGCTTGTAGTAATCTCTCTCTCTCTCTCTCTCTCTCTCTCTCTCTCTCTCTCTCTCTCTCTCTCTCTCTCTCTTTCCAGATTAAAGTAAATTATGACCCATGATTAATTTAAGTTTCATAATAATAAATAATATCCTTACAAATTCGAAAAATAGACAAATACAGATTAAAGCAATAGGGAATTGGGACTTATGCCAATAATGAAAATGAACGAATTCTACAATTCATAATTTGGAAAAAAAAATAATCCGAATTCTGTGACCTCGGTTATGAGTATATTAGTTATTTCGTCAATATAAACTTCAGGATATATCGAAACTCTCATTTCGGTTTCGGTTAATTTAATGCATGATTGCTTTTGTCCATGAAACTTATTTATTACTTTTCTGTGGTGTCGCGAGAGCTGACAGCTTAGCCAAATTATTAGGCATTTTATTTCTTTTTTTTTTTTTGTATTAATAGCCGTCTCCGAATAGTAAGAATAAATCCCTCTAGAGGAAAGGACATTTGTATGTAAAAATGTAATGACAGGATTGTGGCATTATTGTGAAAGTACACACAATCATTAGTATAATTCTTTATGTGATTTCTAAAATTGGAAGTGAAAAATAGTGTTGTAAAGAAAAGACTGATTAAATAAATATCAAAAGCTTTGTATTGCAACTGTGAAGGTAAAAGGTATTTGTGAAGAACTGGAAAGTAAGTAAAATTTGGTTTTCACGAAACAATGCGATGACGAAGCCTAACCAGGGCGAGAGCGATATATTGATGATGCAGCCTCCTTTCGGCGAGTGACCACTTGCAGATGTATATGATAGCATGTCTGTATTTGATGACGAATTTGATGACGTTGACACCTACTGTACTTAATGAGTTACTTAATGCAAATGGGGTCTAAGACGATGTCAGCTCTTTCTGGGTGTGTTACCCCATCTAAAAAGTTAATTATATCTTAGTTTAATCAGACCACTGAGCTGATTAACAGCTCTCCTAGGGCTGGCCCGAAGGATTAGATTTACTTTTACGTGGCTAAGAACCAATTGGTTACCTAGCAACGGGACCTACAGCTTATTGTGGAATCCGAATCACATTATAGCGAGAAATGAATTTCTATCACCAGAAACAAATTCCTCTTGTTCTTCACTGGCCGGTCGGAGATCCGAACTCTTGACCAACAGAGTGGTAGCTGAGAACGGAACCCGCTCACCCAGCGAGGAACTGTTACCCCATCTAGAGCACGGTAGTTTCACTTTCGGGATGCCATTTAAGTGTTGACACTTAAAATTGTTTATTATTAATCACATAAAGATATAGTCATTGACATTTTCTCATCATGGTCAAGTGATTTCTGTATAGTTTATATGTGAACTTTGATTATTTATCTAGTCTTTTGTAATGGTTAAATCAAAACAGCATTTGACAACCAGTGTGCGTGAAGTTCGCCTGAAATAGCGAGAGAATAGACATTCCCCTGTATATCTTTGCAATAAACACTAAAAATGTAAAGGTATTTTTCTTTCAGAGATCTCCCCAATAGCTGCAACTTCTTTCATGTATATTTGGGGATAGTGATGGGATGCGAAACCACGCCTCCCTTTCCCATTTACCAGCTCCAAGTAAATGCAACTGTCAGATTTCAATTAATTCAAAACTTCTCGATACAGTGGTGTTTTTGTGGAAGTTTCCGACTGAGAACCCTGTATCAAATTAGGAAAGGAAATAAAGAAACTCTCCCTTGCGTACCAGGATTCGAAACCTGGTTAGCAGGAACAGCTGTTCAGCGCCATATCTCTCCTGCTTTCTTAAATGATAGGATAGTATTTCAGCTTATACGAGCGTTTTGATTAGTCT
>NC_089748.1:63352983-63395483 GCF_040412425.1 Macrobrachium rosenbergii
CATTACTCAAAAACTAAATGCACTGATAAAAGATGGACGATGGACTAAGTGCTTTTATGTCTATTCATCAGGCTGGCTCTTCTCTCTCTCTCTCTCTCTCTCTCTCTCTCTCTCTCTCTCTCTCTCTCTGTGTGAGTCCACGAATGTATTAGAAATAGTGAATAATTGCAATATTTTATTTATATATTTGGTCCTCTTATCCTATAATGCTGGCCCTCTTAGTCAGATGCTTACACTTAACAGTTCTTCATTGAAGGGGTGCAGCTAGCACGCTGTTGGCCCAGCGTTCGACTCTCCGACCGGCCAATGAAGAATTAGGGGAATTTATTTCTGGTGATAGAAATTCATTTCTCGGCACAATGTGGTTCGGATTCCACAATAAGCTGTAGGTCCCGTTGCTAGGTAACCAGTTGGTTCTTAGCCACTTAAATAAATCTCATCCTTCGGGCCAGCCCTAGGAGAGCTGTTAATCAGCTAAGTGGTCTGGCTAAACTAAGATATACTTAACTTATTGTCGTTTCCACATCATCTTATAACAGGAAGCTGTATTCTTGAAAGGCATTGTAAATGATAATCAGAACCAGCGCGAAACCTCGCATGACGTTATCTGCTGATGATACCCTCCTTATAATGCCCGAAAAGCGCAATATCGAGACCTCCTCCAGTTTGTAAAAAAAAAAAAAAAAAAGTTTTTTTATTGGATAATGCCAAGAATATATATGACAGCAAAAGGAGTATTGTTTCAGTTTGATTCGTGTGCTTTAACTAAGACCATTTTCAATTTCAAAGAAAATTTCAAGGATATATCCAGATCTTGGCCTTATGCTGTATGTTAATATCTGCATATAAAAACTAAGGCAAAGAACAAGATTTCATTCTCCAAATTCAAAGTAATATCTGCCTTTGAAACAGAATTAATAACAAATTAGTTTACTCGTAATGCCATTATCAGTCATTCAATATCAAGTTCTTAAAGCTAGCAGGGAAAGTACCCCTTCCAAGATCATCTTTACCAGAAGCAGGAACAGCAAAAACAATAAACCGGTTACAGTAGCAAGAAAACATTTCACGTACTATTAACGTACTGCTATCATCATGCGTTTTTTATATTTGTTTTCGAAACTTTTCCCCTTAACTGAGGAACTTTATTTCTTGTTACTTCTCTGCGAAATTACTGATGAGGATAATGTATAAATATAATTACTGTTTCTGAAAAAAAAAAACTGGAAATGGTGAATATTTCTTGACCTTGAATTTGGAGCGATTTGGTTTTTAAATATGCAGTAAAAAAGACCATATCCCTAATAAAACTGCAATAAAGGATGTAATTCATATGAATATAACTGGACCAAAATATATTGAAAATTGAAATTTGTGAAACGTAGTCGAACACTAAGGAGTTTATTTTCAGGAAAAATAAGTAACCATTGAATTTTGTAAACACAATAAAAGAAACAGAAAGGCCTTTGGTGTTCTCGTACATTGTTGATTACTTTTACCATTTGAAATCTTCTTGTAGTTCTTATTTACAAGAAAGGTTTCAACCTTGACCAGCATTTGAGTCATGGCCACTGTAGCCTCCTAATATCATTCATCCAATACCACATAAGAAACGCTCGCAAGAAAGGTGAAAGGAATGATCGTAGACACTGAGTTTTCATCCGTATTTCAAGACCTCCTAACATCATACATTCTCCTTCAAGGACTGGTGTCTTGGATTCAGACTGACGAGCATTTGTGCTTTTCTGTTTCCCCTTTTTGTCAGATTAACATTTTACACTGTCTTGTTACTCTTTCCCAGCAAAACATTACCACAAGTTTCGTTTAATCTTGTCTTCTCAGTGAGGAAGGAAAATACTCTGTAGCTCATGGCTTCTTTGAATAATTTTCTCACTTTTCTTCCTATATCTAGTTTTCCCTGGTATTTAAGAAAGTTATTCTTCATTCTCTGTTCTTCGTCAGTATTTTGCTATAAATGTTAACAGTGACAAATCCACTTTAAGTTTAGCGTAGCTTTTTATCTATTAGTCGAATTTTGAAAAGAGCTATTATAAAATGATATTCCCATATGGCAAAGATTTCAGGATGTGTTCGGTATCTTAACATTTGTTAGTTGCAGAAGCAAGACGGTGCACATAAATGTTGTACCTATTTACTGAAAACGTTTTGATAAAGTCAATATGCAATAAAGATAAACATGCACATGAGAGAGAGAGAGAGAGAGAGAGAGAGAGAGAGAGAGCAATGAGTCCTATAATAGAATAATGCTGATGACATGGAGAAGGCGTAAGTGTTCCCAAGGGCAGCATCTCATCATATATTCAGGTAATATTATTATCCGTCCGTCATGAAGTCTCGTCATGTCGTTCATAACACAATTTATGGTTCGCGTGCTTACTCGAGAATATGATTAAACTTCGAAGAGCACCATTCAGAAAAATTTTCCTTTCAAAAAATTGTCGTCGAATTTACAACCGAAAAACATTTATTTGTAGAAATCCCGTATGACATGTTAGGGCAAACGAACTGTATTTATCCACCTGCCTCCGGTATTGTAATCTCCAAATATGCTCTCTTGTTATGCGGGTTCTCTGACGTTTTAGGGGCGTGAATTTACATCTCGTAAATATGAAGACCGGACTTTTAGAGCTGCTATCCAGCTCTCTCTCTCTCTCTCTCTCTCTCTCTCTCTCTCTCTCTAACACTGTTTCACAAATGCATTGACAATGATACTAAAATTACTATTACCGGCATTCCGATACTGATAAAAAAAATAAAATGAGATGCAGTAGATGGAGAACCACTTTGAATTAATGAAGCAATTTTGACAACCCGTAATCATGTTTTATAAATATCTAGTCTTAAAAGAAGGCCCATAAAGGTTTATATGTTTTACCACAGTAGTTATATTAATTGACAGATATAAAATCTCCTGACCCAGATTCAGTGGAGTATATATATTTTAAAAAAACTGGAATTAGAAGCAGTCTATTAGGGACGGGGCAGTGATTTTAAGATTGTCGTTCCCCAACATGGCCCTATTGCTTGACAAATTGAGAAACCATCACTTATAAATTGCCAAATTTTTTGACGTTTAAATAAGATGCGGATGAGAATATGACCTATAACAATTTAAGTTAAAATTGTATAATAATGATAATGATACTAACGTTTGTTATCTCTCTCCCACAATCTTCCTAAGTTCGTATATCCGAATCTGTATCCGGGAAGCAACTTGCCTACTGATTATCCCAACTGTGGCCATATTGTACTTTAGTGGAGCAAGCCCGATTGGAGGTTTCAGCATCCAATCCTCTTGAGGTCCCGTGGGAGTGGTCCTTATTTCTGTCTTTAGATATTGGTGCTTTTCTGGATTTTATCTGCTTTTGTCCTTAACACTTGTATTCTGTGGTATCAGATATACTTCATGTATTTATTTGTTTGCCAGCTTTAGGCATGGTCTTGGAGCCAGTTAATTATTATTATTATTATTATTATTATTATTATTATTATTATTATTATTATTATTATTATTATTATTATTATTATTATTATGAAACATTCAGTTACCATACATTCAGCGTGAAAGAAAATCATAGCTTCATCTCACCTGCATAATCAATACAGTTTCCTTTTCAGGAAAAGAAACGGTAGACCTCTGGGTATATAGAACATAGCAAACAAAAAATGTATAGGAGAATTGAAAGGAATACTAATCTAAATACCCACTATAGAGATCAGTATTTATTAGGTGTGTTATGATTCCAAAGCAGCAACTGCGTATCAATTGCGTCCGATTTCTTAACTGCAGATTGCCAGGGCGCGATAAAGAAACATTCAGACTCGTTGGACGCTTCTACTGTTAAACAGGAGGAGGCAATTTTACTTTTTGAATGCGTACGAGTGGCATAAAATTTTTTTAGTCAAACATGTAAAAGAATAAAGTGAAAGGCCAACATCATACTTCCACATGTTGAATTTCAGCACGTGAACCTGGTGTTCACAGAAAACATTGAATATTACAGATATTTGTCTCTTTATCCGTCCACTTGTGCTTTTAACAAATCCCTGTGAGCAAGAGTAAGAAATACGACAATGTCCGTTTATTTAATCTTTAAGGTTGAAGCTCAAATGAAACTATAAAGATTTTACAACTTTTAATTTCATTTTAACCAAGGATAGAAAGATAGTTATTAGGATCAGAAGCATATCGATTAATCTTCACGTAGACCTTGGGCAGGGCAATAATTGGAAATATTATGTGTTCCTCTTGATGATGTAACGTATTATTCCAACCACTTCCGTTGATATTAGTTTTTTTTTTTTTAAGTATAAATCCCTCCAGCACTGGGAAAAGTGCCAAGCACATGGTAGTGGGGATGTTTCTTTTAGATACAGTCACATCAAACTGACTTTAAGGCATCAATAGAAAGTCGGTTTTGTGATTTTCTCGTAGTTTTTTTTTTTTTTTTTTTTTTGCAAGGCACTACTTGGCCTTCAGACATAAATTCAACCGAGATGATCAGCTTCGAAGAGTACCACCTAATTAGGCAATTTCAGTTTAAGTGCAGTGTTAGGAGGGCAAGTGGCTTAATAATAATATCAAAGATTAAGGTATTCCAAAGATCTTAGGTGAACCAAATTCAGTATTTTACTTGATGAAACTACTTGTGTAAGGAGCTACAGAGAACTAACCTTGTATTGTTTGCTTTGCTATTGATGAATATGATGTGATTACAGTACTGAAGTGTGATGTCGAATCACTACACGGAGCTGTAAAGTCACGTTAAAATAAAGGGACCGTCTCTCGTAGAACATAATAGGATTTTCATCAGAAACTTCCATTTAATGTTTAGTGACAAAAACTGTGGTTGTTTATAAACAACCATACGACGAAGTTGTCATAGTCATGATCATCCACCTGCTTCCAACCACTTGTCTGGTTACCTACAATGTTATCGTATGGTTGAATATATGGAAGCGAGTGGGATGCTTTTAGGTCTTAGTTCACAACCGCAGTTGGTGAGAAGTTAAAGAAGCAAAATATCCTAAACGGTCTAAATAATGCGAATATCAAAATTCAATTGGAGTTCTTACAATTTCAGCTACATGGGGCAAAGTAGTCGTAACTATTTCAAACCACATCCCACATGTTGCATTATGTTGATGAGCGAATAAATAAATGGCTCGGTTACTGGCATAGTGACAATGGAAAGGAAGCATGCACGTGACTGCTACCCCTCCTCTTCTGATATTCATGATACAAATTGGCCTCCGTTACAATCAGTGAATTTTGGTAGCGTAAATGTCAGCGACACAACTAGCTAGACCTGTTAGAAATGATGAGGAAGGTGTGAACTGAATTCCCTTGGTCCAAGGGTCTGCACCACTCCTCATCCCCATCAATATCTACCCATAGTTAATATGAGTCACCAACCATATATTATAGAGATCATTGGACCATATCTCATGGATATTTAGAATTTTGCATCAAATTATATCCTTACTGATGGTGAATATTATAATTTAGCTTGTAATATTTTGATATGAAAGTGAGAATTATATAAAATATTTTTATCGGTATCTAAAAATTAAAACAAAGATGTTTTAGTTCGGGTCTGATGTGAGACATTTGTTAATTATTATTTTCTTTTGCACTGATGTAAGTATATTCCGCACTAACAATTACAGGCCACTGAGTTGTAATGAATCTCTAATTAGTTTATTTCCTGAGATCAAATTAATAAGATTCTTATAAATCAAGTCTTTGTGTTGGTGTTATTATTATCATTAATATTTGGCATGCTGAATACCACATTAGGAATGCAAAATGATAAGCTACGAATTATTTTTAGATTTATCAACAAAAACTTTCAAAGGACTCCTTATACAGTAGTCTCGTTGGTCACCGAAATACATAGGTTTCCTTTCAGATCGAAAAGGTTTGTTCATGATTATTGCAAGAAGGCTTTCCAGTCCAGATAGTGGTTTTAACACCTATTTTGCTCTTTTGGGATGACTCTTCTTCAGAATTCCAGTCCTCATTTTTTACATTTTATCGTTTCCTGTTGCTATGTAGATATATCCATTAATTTATTTTTCATACGTATTTCTGTACTAACTTTTCTTAAAGAGAATGCTTATGTGCATTTGATACTTGCGTTGGTATTGAATCCTTACAAACAAACATTTGAAAAACTGCTCTAGTCCCACCAGCCAATGGTAGAATCGCTCTCAAAACCTTCATTTCACTAGCCATAGCAAAAAAAGCCTCAGCCAATGAGAGAAGGCGATAGAAAAGATTTCTTCGTGGTGGAGGTCTCTGATTGGCAAAGCCAAATTTTTTTTGAATTCTTGAGCAGTTCTAAGTCAGCCACAGTGGTGTACAAACGATATTTGAAGCTGGCCGTTATTTGTATTTGCTTCCATGGTTATAGCTTGCAATATTTTGTAAGTAACTTATTTTTTTGTCTTATCGATGTAAAGCGTACTTGTTTAATATCCGGTGGTATTTATCCGGCTATAGGTTAATTAGTATAGGCATTTTATAGATTGGGCAAGAATCCCAGTACTAGTAAGGGACCAGTGATTGTCTCGTGAACTGCTCTTTAGGGCTCCAAATAGTTTTAGCTGGAAAATTGTCAGCATTTCAAGGCACCCATTTTTTTTTTTTTTTTTGGAGATATTCCATTTGTGGTTAGGTAGAAGCTTTGTTAGGGATAGAGTCTTTGCATGTTGCATGTGCATTAGCGTCATGAGCATGCTGTCACTAAAACCTTTCAACTTTGATCACAGACTCTGGGTAAGGTAACAAAGAAAGGCAGGTCGATTTTCATGCACTTAAGTTCACAAACTCCTCTTATTAATGCACGTGAATTTCATGCACTTTTATTTATTTATTATGTTGTTTAAATTTCCATCCTCTGCCATTTATAAACTCTTTTGGCAGCCTGAAGCTGCAACAGCCACGCTTGTCAGTTAGCTGGTACACGAATTTTTTTCTTATATTTGAGATTCTGTACTGAGAGACTCTCTCTCTCTCTCTCTCTCTCTCTCTCTCTCTCTCTCTCTCTCTCTCTCTCTCTCTCTCTCTTTAATTTATGATCTACAGCTTTTTGTTTTCCTGTAGGTAGTAACAGTTGCTATTCATAGAATTTTGACCACCGGTCGATTCTACAAGTGTCGGCGTAAATTTGCAGCTGAAACCAAAGCTGTATTCTGTGAAATTACACGATGCGATTAAAAAAAAACTCTTTGAGAGCTGTCTCATTTAGTGTTTTATGGTGAAAATGGGGAGGGTTAATTTTCCGTGCGTTACGTAACGAATTTTCTGTATCAGGTAATGAGAAATGGGGTTGTATATAATAAACCATATTAAAATGGAGTTTGCATAAACATCACCACCTTTTTATGTAATGCCTTTTCCATTCACTTTCAGTAAAAAGCAGGATCGAATGAGGGGAGAGAAGGTGTGCTTTGAAATTTGTTGGCTTGGAATTTGAACTAATCTCGGTGCCCTTAATAGGTTTTCTAAATTTTCTCATTTGGGTGAATGTCGCATATGGCATCCCGTTTGGGGTTGGTATGAGTAACAATTCTGAAAGAAAAGTGTTGGGTCATCTTAACTAGCATTAAGCTGTTTTATCCTAATTTGAGGTTCACATCGACCGCAGTAGTTTTCGTCTATTTCTGATTTTCCTTAAGGTTGCTGGAGGATCATCATAGTTATAAAGTTGGTTCCCAATATTTACACGAGTTTATGCCCATTAAACGCAAGCTCTTAATTGGCCAAACAATTCCAAAAGGCGGATTTGATTAAACTTTGTTTTTATCGACTAATTGTTCTTATCGACCTATCAGATTGGTAGGATTTATTGAAGTTGTAAAGCAAACAATCCCCGTGAATCCTCAAGTATTTAGCTAGGTGTGTGACTAAGCTAAAAAGAAAAACTCGTTCTCTCTCTCTCTCTCTCTCTCTCTCTCTCTCTCTCGTGTTTGTGTGTGTGTGTTTGGTTTTAAACCATTAATTAGATTGGCTGCCTGTAGCCATCGTAAGTTTATGATGAGAGTGTATCGAAGTTTTGAAAATTATTTGGTGTCCCTTGTAGGTTGAAGTTAATTTTAAGCCATTATGTGATGTGATTGTCTTCCGAAATATACATGAAGTTCCATTTTGTTCATTTTATTCATGTTATATGCTAGTATTTCTGGAGTTCAAAGGCACATGTGCTTTTTGCGATAAGAGTTAACTGACATGGGAAGCTCTCTGTGGTCTATTGTATGGCGTAGGCATTTCCTTTACCGAATCTTAGAAAAGCTTCAACATTTGCGTACATGAGTAGAATATAGAGGACGTCGACATTATTAGGTTCTAACCCCTTTTCAATTTACTGAAATAACTTCAAGAAAAATATTTTTGAATTTTCCCTCATTTGGTTCAGCTAGAATTTTTTTTTTTTTTTTTTTTTATTACAGTTATCAGGATCTGAGACAGAAATCAACACAAATACCGCAGTTTTGCTGACAGTATTTCACCTTGCAAGGCGTCGTCTCCTGTGATGGTTTTAGGTGAGTCCTCCGTTTCGATTTCTTTCATTCGTAGTCAAGAAGCTTGAAGCTTGATAAAGATATGATGCAGATTCCTGCTATATATATATATATATATATAATATATTATAATATTTATATATATTCTATAAATTTAAATTTTGTTGTCTATAATTTTTGTCTATATTTGTACAGTAAACTCACATAACCTAAGCGCATAGTAACTGTATGTATTCTTTTCTGCTTTTTGGTGTTGAGAGTTGCCAGTATTTTAGTTTCTAATTAGAATTATTTCATCGTTAGGGTAATACAGTCTTTAATAGAAGCCCATCACAACTCATGGATCATCTGTCAAAGCCCGTGGAGAGGACTCGAAAATTCCACACGAAGTCAAGCAGTTTATCGCAATATCGTAAGTTCCTTTTATAATTTATTTGTTTGTCCATTATTCTTTTAATAATATATGTGCTGTTTTACTGAATGTTTTTCCAACGCTCATAATCAAAACTCATTTTGTGTATTTTGCTCTTGATTTGGTTAGTTGGATAGTTTGTGTATTTCGTTTTACTCATTTTTAATTTTAATATTTTCCTTTTTAGGTTTCAAAGACACCAACGAAAGTCGTGTCACTTGCGCTGGCATGTCGCTCCAGGCCTGAGTTGATGAATCACTCAGTAGTCAGTCAAGAAGCTTCCCTAAAAACAATGTAAGTGTTACTATGATTATATTTTAATGCTTTCCTTTTGGTTTCCCATTATGGAGTCTGCAGTAATTTGAATGTGCATACAACGGGTAATTTGTTTTGGGATGCAATTATGGATGTGATGTCTCAGTCCTTATGCTTTGTAGAAATCGAAGTTATCTCACCATTATAGCTATCGGAGACTCAAGTTTGGCCACATGTATGCCAATCTCTTTAGTTTGTAGCACTCGGAGTCTTTATTTGTCCATATATCAACGAGTGTTCTATCATGGAAAGATTTTCGCTTGTTCACTTAAGTGTTGCTAAAAGTAGTACGAATCTTAGTAGATCGTTCATCACTCAGGGAACTCCAAAATTTTCTGCCCTTGATTGGGATTAGTTTTAATGACATTTTAGAACAGTGCAACCATAAAACCATTATTACCAATAGAAATGGGATAGCGGGTAAATTTCACTACTTTGTTGGCAATGCATACAGTATGAGATTTGCACTAATCCTGATTTTTTATTTGGTTTATCTGTCCGTTTGGATTGCTATGATAATTATACCAAAAATGGTCTTCATTGTTGCAACAAATGATCAGATTTTGTGAGAGATGGTAATGTAAATTTTGAGGAGAAGGATCTTTTATGGAGTTGCATAGAGACGATGAATATGGCTCTGAGCAGTGCGGGAAACTAAAAAAATCTAGGCCTACATTAACAATGAAATGCCAAGGGTGTAATAGAGTCTCCTTGGTTAAGTTAACTACAGGAGGGCTATGTTAAGATGCATTCCAGTAATAACCAGTGCTTAGCCTTAGCGGAGGTTTGTGGTCTTTGGGTGCAACTTGTTTGCAAGCCCATTAAGGGGACGTTCCACTTTCTCAATATGTCCATTAGCGTCGAAAAAGAAACTACCGTTGTCACCTCTGGCATGGAGGTTGAATGCTGGAGATGGTTTTTCTGTGGCTGATTGTTAGTCTGATGATGCAAAACGTTGAATGGATATTTAGGAAAATTTGACCAAATTTTAACAAGGTAAGATTTTGGTAAAGATAGGAATGTAACTTTGGAGGTAGACTGCTTAGCCTTTGAAAAGTTTTGAGATCATCCTTGAATGCTTTAGTATTGCTTTTTGAATATATCCAAAAGCTTTTGGCTGATTAATTGTCGGTCTGAAAATAGTAGATTCTTCTTGTTGTTTCGAACGGTTGCCATGCTTAAAGTACAAATTTTCTCTAGAAAATGCTGAAATTTACACAAATAACTGTTTTATCCTTTTAATCCTGTGGTAGAATCTGAGGCCATTATGAATACAGTACTTGGGCGTTATTTTCAGAGTTGTCTGGGCGTTATTTTCAGAGTTGTCTGAATGTTGGGATGACACTTGATGCATGTGGCCAAAATTATCTAATGAATTGTCATCAGATAAGTCTAGCCTTGGCCTTCCGTTAGCACATACAAACTGACAAAGAAGCTTCGTAACTCCACGCTTATAGTCGCTTTATTTTTACCCTCTCCCCTCCCCAGTCTCGTTGACCCATTGTGTTGTTGGTGCTGGGTGGATGGTGGTTTTAGGGGGGCAGGCGGTTCTCGGAGAGTACTTATCTAGAACTCGATACGTAACCAGTAGTAGCTCTAAACTCAATTAGCTAGGCTTACCTTTTAACCGTTCCTTTTTAGTCTTCTGTAAAAGAAAACTATTGTGCCGGCTTTGTCTGCCCGTCCGCCCTCAGACCTTAAAAACTGCTGAGGCTAGAGGGCTGCAAATTGGTATGTTGATCATCCACCCTCCAATCATCCAATATACCAAATTGCAGTCCTCTAGCCTCATTAGTTTTTATTTTATTTAAGGTTAAAGTTAGCCATAATCGCACTTCTGGCACCTCTATAGGTACCAACTACAGAGGCCACCACCGAACCGTGGCTGAGTTTCATGGGCCGTGGCTGAGTTTCATGGGCCGCTGAGGCTAAGACCGTTTTTTCATGGGCCGTGGCTGAAATTTTTATACAGCATTATGCGCTGTACAGAAAACTCGATTGCACCGAATAACTTCGGCGCACTTTTTCCTTGTTTCTTCCTTGACCTGACAAGATCGATTTTTGGAGGACTTTGTGTACGCGACTTTGAATAAGTCATTTTCCAGCCGTTTCAATCTATACCCTCATCAAAAGAGGGATTAGATTTTTCTCTCTCTCTCTCTCTCTCTCTCTCTCTCTCTCTCTCTCTCTCTCTCTCTCTCTCTCTCTCGTCTGTTCCAGTATAATAGTGCGGACTTTTGTTTGTTTTATTAAGGGTTTTAAAATCTAGTAGGATGTTGTTCAAGATTCAGAATGCTCTTTCCAGGAACCACTGAATAGGATTATTTCAGGAACCATTTTAATGCAGTGTTTCTTAATATATATATATATATATATATATATATATATATATATATATATATATATATATATATATATATATATATATATATATATATATATATATATATATATATATATATATATATATATATATATATATATATATATATATATATATATATATATATATATATATATATATATATATATATATATATATATATATATATATATATATATATATATATATATATATATATATATATATATATATATATATATATATATATATATATATATTATGCATTTTATTATATATATACATTATAACTATCATAGTTGCATTTTCTATGCAAACATAACATGGCATATATATATAATATATATATAATATTTATATATATTCATAAAAATGACTCATATAAAATAAATAAATATATATATAATATATAGAAGTGTATATATATATATGGAATGTTCTGTATGTATGTATATGTATATATTAAAACTATATATATATATATATATATAATATCCAAATATATATAAATATTTAGAGATATTTTTATAAAAATTTAGGTATGTTATTTACAATGAATTCTTATATCTTTTGTAATGAAAAACTCATGGTTGATTAAACAGCGTTTTAGAGATCTTTTTATGAAATTCCACTGGAAGATGGTTGATTATTACTTTTATTCCACTGGAAGAACATTTTTTCAAAATACACACCAAAATCATTTATTGGCTCGTGAGATTGTGAAGGAATAATAATAATAATAATAATAATAATAATAATAATAATAATAATAATAATAATAATAATAATAATGAAAGCAGTTAAATCGAGATTGTGATTCACTTTTCACGAAAAGGAATAACTGCAGTTTCCAACTTTAAATCGTAATCAGATTCACTAAACAGACAATTTAATCCTTCCGTGTTAGGTATATACGTCATGATAGACAACATATATTTGTTGACCTTAGTTTTGAAATAAAGTTAAAATATTTTAATTACTTTTCAAACTGGCACAGCGATCGCTTAGCTCCCATTTTTTTTTATTATGACAACTCTTTGTAATTGGCTTTATCGTGAAAAAAACTCAAGAAAATGAATAAACTGGCTACAATAGGATATGTAAAATCATGTATGCAGATGACAGATTCTGATGACGTGGTGTGGTAGGGCTCAGCTCGCTCTGTGTGTGTGTGTGTGTGAGAGAGAGAGAGAGAGAGAGAGAGAGAGAGAGAGAGAGAGAGAGAGAGAGAGAGAGAGGGAAATCTAGCAGTGGTTGACGTATTCTGGGACATTTTGGTATCCAGTATGGCCGGTTGAAGGTCCTCTTTTGATCGTAAAGTTGCAAATTTTGAAATTACGATTTTTCATCAGATATAATTTCCTAAAACAGAATATCCATTGAAACAGAATATCATGATATTTTATGTTTGTTTTTACTGGTTAAAAATGGTGTGAAGTAAACATGATTTTTTTTCTGGCAGATCTGTGAATTTTCTGATTTCTTATTCAGGGACTTCATTGTAACTTTGTTGCTTGTGTCTGTCAAGTTTCAGCCACGTCACTGGCCGTTTTAACGTAACTCGTCCGTCTTGACAATCGCGAATTTTAGCTTGGGTCAATGGTCATGTCCAAACAAGGAGCCCATTTGACGCCTACCTGTTGTAAGGCTGTTAGCAAGACATGTGTTAAAGATTCTCTCTCTCTCTCTCTCTCTCTCTCTCTCTCTCTCTCTCTCTCTCTCTCTCTCTCGTCCATTTTCGGATATAATGAAACTTATGTTTATTGGTATTTTCGTTCTTTTAAGAGCAGCTGTTGCACGTTTTTTGATCGATAAAAAACGTCTAGTGATGAATAATGTAGGTTCTTAAATACCAGTCGGTTGTCGTCTCCGTTCAGATAAGTTAACGTTGCCATGCCATTCCGAAAACCGTTTATCTAATCGCCTGCGTTGTGTTCACTAGTGCGTTTATATTAGTACTGTTTGAGTCGCAAATCATTCCACTTCCACAAGACCGGTAAGGTGGTTTAAAGTTCTAAGTAACCTTGCGTTCAACCACTCGTTCTCCAAGGTTGGCGCCGGCGCCAATGTGCAGATAATGTCAGTCATGTCACCTACGGTGTAGATGTTTATGGCCTCTGGGAATTCTCGCCCAATTGACGTACGGGACGAAGGGCCACACCATACTGTCGTAGTGGGCCTATTCTATTCTGGGTAAGAGTAATGTGCATAAATGTTAAAGTATGTTTGAGCACATGTATGAGGAAGCTGAGTGTATGCATGTGCATGGAAACATGCATAGCTATACAGTATACACACACTACAAAAATACACAGCCATTAAAACGTTAAAAGGTGTTAAAAATCTTAGTAGCGCACTTTTTCCCTGAAAGTGGAGACCTTAACCTACGGTTATCCATCGATTTCATCGAGGGTTGAGACCGGCCATTGGTTATGTTTTTTTAGTGAATATTTTTTTTTATTACATGTTCGTACTGATCTAAATTCAGTACTTTTGACAGGGTTTTTGCATGTATTACTGAATACTTTCGAGGTTCTGAGAAGATTTGCTTTTGAATTTTGTGTACTTAGAGACTGTCAACAAAGTTAGTGTTTCACTATGGTGGAATTTCGGAAGCATCATTTTTTTTTATTCTTTGTTCTTGTCATCTTGCATATCTAGCCTTAGAACCCTTTGCTAGACCGAAAATAAGTCTGTGTTCTGAAGTTTGCAAATGGTGGCATGTTATTTAGGACTTCGTCCGTGCTGCATGCCTCCGTGCAGCCATATGGCGTCCCAGTATATAGAGCGATCTTTCAGTAAAGTTAACTTAATTTTTAAGTTTTGACGTTGTTTTCTCTCGACAGGTTAATTAAAAGTTGAATTGGTTCCTTTTCTGTCTTTTGTCTTGTACACTTATTGCCTGAATCCATACCTGGCTTGGTCTTTATGTGGCCATTACTTATGATTTTTTGGGCCTTTTTAATGGGTCTTTGCCCTACTGCTCCGTCTTCTATAACCGCTTTTGAAACTAACCATGAATGTGTTTGACAGCGCTCATTTGGTCCTTCAAACTGGTCTCCTCAGGTGTATATTTTTTTCCAAGATTTTTCAAATTGTTTAAATAATGTTTTTAGCGTAGAACTTTTACAAAAACGAATGATATTTGCTGTTAAAATTTTAGTCTTCAACTTTTTGAGATGCTTTATTTTTGCACTTCCAAGTAGATATAATTGCCAAGATATAGAAAGCTTGTTCAATGTTGGAACACGTTTAATTCAGTTTGAAGCTGATCAAATACTTGTCAAGAACTTAGCAAAACTTATTCTCAGCCACTAATTCAACCCTCCAGCTTGACGTAGCGTTCGAATCCGATTTAGTTTGGTTACTTCCACGGCCTTGTTAAGAGTTTAGCCAGAACGATGTACAGTGCAGGAACTTTTATTGGAGATTTTACCGGAAGCAGTATTACCCTGTCACTGGAACCACATTAAAAAGACTAGGAATCTTCTTGCCAGGAATGTTTTGCAGAGACATGCGTTTTAACCTTGTGTTAATTTGCTGGATCTTTCTCTTCAATATGATTATATGTACGTATGCCTCTCTCTCTTAGAGAGAGAGAGAGAGAGAGAGAGAGAGAGAGAGAGAGAGAGAGAGAGAGAGAGAGAGACTGACTGACTGAGTGATCACTCGTACACCAGTTGTGTACTATCATTCATAATTTACCCCCTTCTCCTCTCTCTCTCTCTCTCTGTACATAATTAAGATTAATTAAGAACTTGATTCAGTGAGTTATTTTCCAATTATCGCTTCTGATTATGGTCTAATGTAGGTTAAAAGTTCTTTAGAAATCGGATAAATTTTGGTTCTAAGTATTTCTTGAAGGTTCCTGACTTCATGTAAAGATCCTTCATTATGCAGGTACTGGTAACGACAGTAAAATACTCTTAAACGTACCTCACAAGCACTTACAAGGTACCAAGTGATACCATTGTCCCGCATGTTTCACGTGCCTTTTCACAAAGTGGTCATATTTTATTTTCCTGACGAGTTTTATTACATTATCGATGACATTGTAGTAATACCAAAGAGTAGGTCTTGTCTCATAATTAGATGTAGAGTTAATAAGAATTTGTATCGGAAGTAGCATCTCATTTGTAGGTTGTGAGGAAAGTCCCTCGTTAAATTACATGATACCAATAATAATTTCACAAATTGTGGGTCACTCCCCCCAGCACAGAAAACGTAAGGCACTTACTGGATTCATGACCTAGATACCTACCACTCCCGTGTCTGATCAGATATAACAGGAAGTGTTCATGTTTTTCAGACAGGCAGTTAAAGTATTTTGAATGGATTTTTAATAGAGTAATTTCAATCCCTAATTATTCCTCAATCACATACTGTAAGCACGTATTTGGTATGGCTAAGTATTTTTTATGGCTAATGTAGTTTCCCTAGTTTTTGCCTATTGGGTAGTAAGGGTCACAAAATCGAAAGGTGCGCGCTCAAGCATCTGTCGTTGTGACTTTAGAATGTGATGCTCCCGTATAGTTTACAGGCATCTCTAAGCACTATGCTGTAATCAGAGGTACGCCATTTTAATTTAATTATATCTTCGTCAGCCAGTCTGTCTTCTGGCCTTATTATCAGTTGCCCTTCACACCAGACTGTTAAGGTTTGTTGAAAACTTCATTAACGCTTGGTAATTTACAAGGCAGGGTTACAATGCCACGTCCAAATCTGAAGATAAAAAGGCAATGGCAAACGCTGAATTTCCAGATGCTGTTCACCGGGATCTGCAAAAGCCGATTCATTATTCAGCAGTATTTTTGATGAATTATCATGGTTAGGTTTTAAGAGAATCGTTGATCCATTGCTTCTCTTGCCAGAGTCTGTCTGTCTTGCGAGTTTCTGGGGTCTTCTGCTTCTGGTTGGTGATCCCAATCAAGGTTCAGTATTGATCAAATCGATTTGATGGTTTTGGATTGTAGTTGTGCTCAAGTTTCAAACATTACACCTAAAAAAAAAAAAACACTTTTAACAAGAATACTATCTTGACAAATAGGAACTGACAACCTCCTTCCCCACAGTTCGTTTAACTGCTGCTGTCGGACCCTGTTCTGTTCTCTCTGCCTACCTTCTGACAAAACTTACATGGCCTCCTGGTTGCAAAACTATTCTGATGCAAGAGGCATTCTAGGCTTTTCAGTAATGCGTTGAAGAGGCATTTGTATCAAATGTTACTAAGGTTCAGAACGCAGAGGAGTAGACAAGAAATGCAACAGTCTTGTCTGTCAATGTGGTAATGGTACAGTAATTTTTAATGTGATTTTTTAGTAATGGTACAGTATATAGTTAACTGAATGCTTTTCTTCCGTTTGCCAGTTTTTTATCAATAAAATGTTTTTAGTAATGGCAGCATTTAGTCATCTTCCGTTTGCTATTTTCTGTCAATGGGGGTTTTTAAGGATTTTAAATGAGGTCATGGTATCCATTTTCTGATGTTTTTTAATGTTTTAGTAATGGTAACACTATAAAGTTAATCAAACTGAATGCTTTTTCTTCCTTCCTTATTTTCCAGCATTTGTCATCTCGCTCCTGAGTATTTAAGGACAAATGAGGTCCCTATCCATTCTGATGATATTGGACAAATGAGGTCATGGTATCCATTCTTGATGTTTTGTTAGCAATGCAGTAAAGGCTCAACGTTTGCCATTCCTACCCTCTGCCGATGATATCAGCAGTGTCCATCAAGCCCTTTTGATTTTCTTATCAGCAGTGTCCATCAAGCCCTTTAATCACTTTTTTAGGTATATGATCCTGTTTTGTTAATCACTTTTGGTATATGATCCTCTCTTATTTTACAGAGAACTGTGGGGATTAGATGAACGCGAGAGAAACTGAGGAAATGCAGAGGAAGAGGATCGTCATAGCAGCAGGGCATCTGTAATCATTATAAATCAGCCGGTAATCCAGGGCAATTTTTTAAAAAAAAAACTTTCTAGCCGCCTCGCTTTATAAAACATTTTTGTAGTTTTTTTTTTTTGCGTCGTTGGCTGTCAATTAAGATATACTATCAGCAGCTAATCAGTAAATTTTTGTTTATAATTTTAAGGTAACGCAGTTTGGATTTTGTATGAAATAGCATATTGCATGAAAAAATGGCTTGTAAATTAGGGAAAATTGAATTTTTTTGGAAAGTAAACAAAAATTTTTTTTTTTTATCAGTATACTTGATAAAGTTTTTACAAATAAAATTTGTTTTTATCTGGTGATAAATTTTTTGTGAATTTAGTGAAATGATAATTTTAAATTTTCCCTTTACACTACAAATATAATTTTTAATTAAAGGCATTAGTGATCATGGAATAACATACATTGAACCTTTTATCCTTAGTGGCCAACTAGTTTTACAGTTAAGTATTTTAGGAGATGGACGTTTTTGCACTGCTTTTTACAGGGTCCTTGGCTGCATCCTCCTCTACTGCCGACAGACCAAGCAGGGCCTGCTTCTTACGGGGTCCTTGATTGCATCCTCCTCCACTGTCTGGGGAAAGGTAACACCCGATAGACCAAACTGGGCCTGCTTCTTACTGGGTCCTTGGCTGCATCTTCCTCTACTACTGACAGACCGAGCAGGGCCTGCGTCTTACGGGGTCCTTGGCTGCATCCTCCTCTACTCCTGGCAGACCAAGCCAAACCTGCTTCTTATGGGGTCCTTGGCTGCATCCTCTTCTACTGCCGACAGAAGAAGCAGGGCCTGCTTTTTATGGGGTCCTTGGCTGCATCCTCTACTGCTGACAGACCAAGCAGAGCGTGCTTCTTCTGAGGTCCTTGGCTGCATCCTCCTCTACTGCCGATGAGTCTGCTTCCTACGGGGTCCTTGGCTGCATTCTCATCTACTGCCGACAGGCCAAGCAGGGCCTGCTTCCTACGGGGTCCTTGGCTGCATCCTCTTCTGCTTCCTACGGAGTCCTTGGCTGCATCCTCCTCTACTGCTGACAGACCGAGTAGGGCCTGCTTCTTACAGGGTCCTTGGCTGCATCCTCCTCTATTGCCAACACCAGACACGCCAAGCATGGCATGCTTCTTAGGGGGGGTTCTTGGCTGCATCCTCCTCTACTGCTGCCGGGTCTGCTTCCTACGGAGTCCTTGGCTGCATCCTCCTCTACTGCTGACAGACCGAGTAGGGCCTGCTTCTTACAGGATCCTTGGCTGCATCCTCCTCTACTGCTGAAAGACCGAGCAGGTCCTTCTTCCTACAGGGGCCTAGGCTGCATCCTCCTCTACTGCTGACAGACCGTGCAGGTCCTTCTTCCTACAAGGTCCTAGGCTGCATCCTCCTCTACTGCCCACAGATCGAGCAGGGCCTGCTGCTTACAGGATTCTTGGCTGCATCCTCCTCTACTGCCGACTGACCAAGCAGGGCCTGCTTCTTACAGGGTCCTTAGCTGCATCCTCCTCTACTGCTGACAGACCGAGCAGGTCCTTCTTCCTACAGTCCTTGGCTGCACCCTCCTCTACTGCTGACTGACCAAGCAGGGCCTGCTTCTTACAGGGGCCTTGGCTGCATCCTCCTCTACTCCTGGCAGACCAAGCAGGGCCTGCTTCTTATGGGGTCCTTGGCCGCAACCTCCTCTACTGCCGAGTGGTCTGCTTCTTATGGGGTTCTTGACTGTATCCTCCTCTACTGCCGACAAGTCTGTTTCCTACAGAGTTCTTGGCTGCATTCTCCTCTACTGCCTACAGACCAAGCTGGACCTGCTTTTTATGGGGTCCTTGGCTGCATCTTCCTCTACTGCCGACTGACCAAGCAGGGCCTGCTTCTTATGGGGTCCTTGGCTGCATCCTCCTCTACTGCCGACAGACCGAGCAGGGCCTGCTTTTTAGGGGTCCTTGGCTGCATCCTCCTCTACACAGACCAAGGGATCCTCCTTCTGGGGATAGGCTGCATCCTCCTCTACTGATAGACCAAGCAGGGCCTGCTTCTTACAGGGTCCTTGGCTGCATCCTCCTCTACTGCCGACCAAGCCAGGTCTGCTTCTTATGGGGTTCTTGACTGTATCCTCCTCTACTGCCGACAAGTCTGTTTCCTACAGAGTTCTTGGCTGCATTCTCCTCTACTGCCTACAGACCAAGCCTTGGACCTGCTTCTTATGGGGTCCTTTGCTGCATCCTTCTCTACTGCCGACAGGCTGAGCAGGGCCTGCTTTTTCAGGGGTCCTTGGCTGCATCCTCCTCTACTGCCGACAGACTGGTCCTGCTTCCTGCAGAATTCTTGACTGCATCCTCCTCTACTGCCGACAGACCGAGCAGGGCCTGCTTCTTACAGGGTCCTTTGCTGCATTCTCCTCTACTGCCGATTGACCAAGCAGGGCCTGCTTCTTACGGGGTCCTTGGCTGCATCCTTCTCTACTGTCCGGAGAAAGGTAACACTCCCATCACTGACTACCAGTCGACGCCGACTTGCACTCCTGAAAATATGGAGATCGATTGATTACCTATAAATGTGGCTATTATTTCAATTTCTATAGAGTAAATATATTACTATAGAGAATATATTACCTCGCAACTTGACATCTGATCAAATCATACAACTCCACAATTTATGCTGCATAAGTAATAACAATAATGACCGCGCTTCTCTAATTCTAATGGGATTTATGGCAAGCAAACGCTGTACCATATAAAGCAGATTTACAACACTAAAACATTGGAACACCAAAGAGAAATGAGATTTACCACTTATTTAAAAATAAAACCTATTTATAAAATAAGGACACTTATCACTAGCCTTTAAGCACACTGTTATTTGACTTATGAAATGTTGAAACTAATAATAGCATTCAACCAATAATAGCCGCTGCCACGCTAATCTATATGCACGACCCCATTTCAGCAAAGGTTTTATGAGATTTTGGCGTACCTGGCAAAAAGAAACGAGATTCCAACATAGTCAAGACCCCTGCAACATTAAAGCGCCTAAGCAGTACACGTAGGGCCACGTCACAATAACTGACTCGAGACCACACTTTTTAAATGTTGCCCAGGGACCAGCATTCTCTCTTCCATAATTCTAAGGTCTTTGTGTGGGAGATAAAGAAATAATACTGGATCAGGCCGTAAGCCTTTTTTTTTTTTTTCATATTTATTCGCTATATTCGACATTTTCTTTATTCGACAGGATATTTCCTTCTCTTCATTTTTTAACTTCAGTGCTAACTAAAATTATGAGAATTCCTTTATTCTATATTAAAATATACGGTTATATATACAAGATCTTAATGCATCAAAATGACTGCTGTATACTTCAAGACATTTGAAGTTGACCCAACTCCATTCGCCTTTGGCGGTTTTTTTTTTTTTATTTCCACAATGTCAAAGGCTAAACGCTAACAATAATGAGCACTACAATAATGATCATGTTTTGTTAAGGGAGAGAAGGGTGTTTCATCCTTGAAAAGGGCAAGCTATTTCTTTCATAATTCCATTGTTCGACAAGTTATTTCCATTTCGTAATCCCATTATTCGACAAGCTATTTCCATCTTATAATTCCATTACCTCAAATAATGCTAGGTGAAAATAAAATACAAAAATTATTATTCCAGTTACATATTTGACCAAACTCCATTCGCCCGTGACAGTCGTATAATCTATATGATTATTAAGAGTGAAACGTCAGAAAATTACTTGGAAATATAAAATTACTTTGGTTTATTTCATTGGGAAATCTGTGCCTAACGCACATTTTCGCCTAATGGCATTCGAAATAGTTACTAAAAATGTGGGCCGTTAACCAGCACAAAAAAAATCAATCTTAAAAAAAACAAAAGCTAGATCCTAGCCTCTGTCGAAAACTAAACCGACACCCACAAAAGCAGTCCGGTAAACCAAAGCGGTGCCATATATTGGACAACACTAAATTCGAAATCCCGAGACTCACGGACAAACTGAAAACGTAGCCTTTTGTTATACTTGACCTCCTCCAATCAAAACTCGTGCTTTACCTCTACTAGGTGGTCTAGGTATTTTGGTGTCTTGTTCCTTATAGTTAAATACGTCAAAACACGTTCAAGGCAGTTTTAATAAACTAGTTTTATTTCATGTATATTTTTACAATAAGTACACATATCCTTTGCCATTATAGTCGTTAATACAAATACTACAATAGAGTACCTGATAAATATTACTAAAGAGCTACTATATTATCGGTGCATATTATAACAAGCTTTCAGTACTTACAGAAATTACCTTTGAACTTTGCTTCTGTGCGTGCTACACACACAACAGACCTACGCACGTCTCTACAAGCGAGACAGAATATTATACAAAGAAAATTATACAGATAAACGCCTAAAACGTGCAGTAGGTAGTGAGAGGCAATGATTCTACTTGTCGTAGAACATGCAAGTACAGAGAGGAGAAAAACTCGTACTATCGTCTGTTAGTCTTAATACTACTATCCCATTAGTCCATACAGAAATAATGCAATCATTCATAGAAATATTTAAAGAGTAATTTCTTTTCAGTCAAGAAAAACTCCAAATCGCCCTTACCAACTACAGTTACGCATCTTTTAATTCCGAACACTAAAGCTCTATGACCTGCTCTATGAGCAAAAGGCCGGGCTGGCATTAAACCAGCTTAATCAAAAACAACCTCCATATACATGTGTTGCTGATCGCACAAACAAACAACTTTTCAATAGGTTACATCTTCCATTCAATAATGCCTGTCAGCCATCTTTGCAAAATGTCTACCATATCTTCATTCTCTCCAACTTATGAATATTCATAACTGCTCTTCCTTAACACAGCTCTTAACTTATTTCATTTTACCAACACTCGTTAGCATTTTATCATTTGATTATTCCACCTCCCACTCAAGATCCCACACCATTTATATATATCCACAATAACATTTATACCAAACGCAAGAGAAGCTTCAATGAATTTTGGCAGTCTTGTGGCATAGGTCACAATGAAGCCCAAAAGCCTACTCAAACTTAGTCGCGTGCTATATGATTCTGATGCATCCCTGTTAAACCTCACATGTTATGAAGGTTAAACGGTGCTTCGTAAATGATTCAGTCAAGGGTGAATTTGGATGAATGGAACGAGATGGGCGAAAGCTGAATAAATGACGTGTGAAGAATGAAAGACTTCATTTACTCAATTTATACTTTATCCTGCACAGTGGGACTGGAAACTGGATCTGGGCTTTCTCTGTTAAATGAACCAACATGATCTCTTAAAGGTGAGTAGACGAACTAGTAGGGTCATAAATTGAGACCACATGCCCCTGTTGAAATACACAAAGAACCTGTGGAAAAGATAGTGTTTATTTCCGAGAGAAAATTAAATGAACAGGAATCGAGAAAAGGAATGCGAATGTGGACAATAAACCTGCACGAAGGCTCTGTAAATCGCAAATGGCTTTCAACAACAACAAACTAAAAGCTCTATTTCCTCTTCTCAGTTAAATGTAAAATATAGAAGCCAGGGCTTAGATCATTCGAAAAAGCAACTTATTATATAAAAGGAAGTAAAAGTTTTTTCAACAACCCTTGTATTAGAATATAAAAAAATGTCTTCAATTCAAAAGTAAAAGAAATGACACTGACATGACACATGTAAAGGAAAAAACTGCATTTAGGGGCCAACACTATTGTTAAGCCCTTTTGAATATATTACAGCCTCCTACGTGATGATAAACAAGCAGACCGAATTCCCTTGTTCACTGACGAAGAAATTTCTATCTGCTATGGTTTACTGAAGGCCTGAAGCATCAGCTGATGAAGAAACCGTGAGAAGCACAAATCGTCAATGGAGTCTTGAATGAAACCACTGACAGTTTGGTAGCAGGCTTGACGAGATACCAACCACCCGCTGATATAAAAACACTAGAGAAAAATAATGGCCTTCTACAAGCCTTGGACCTCGTTCTCTAGAAACGATACTCTCCTTTCGCCCGCATTTACAGAATTATGTCACGCTACTCCTCACACAACACGGATTATACAATTCAACTAACAACTGCCAAAACCTGGAAAAATGTGGCTGGGTTGTTTACGTTCGTCCTTAAGAACGTGCGGAACACTAAAATAGAACAGATCCCCAAAATAAAAATAAGTTCAAGATGGAATGAAATTCAGAACGCGACAACTTACAAGTTGGTAATTACTTGGAAAAATCACCGGGGAAAGAAAAATACAGCAAGTTATGTACAAATGAAAATGTTATTTGTGGGAACAATCGTTAGGAAAAAATAGATTAGCAGAGGAGATGCTGTTTTGAATAAATGCGAATACTTGTTTTATATAGGAGATAAGATGTATAGAAGCTGAACAAATAAAGAGTTCACAGAGATAAGGAAAAGTATCGTGGAATGGTGGCCAGACAAGACAAAACAAAGTAAGTAAACTGGTTATGAATAAAATGGCTTATGTAACTGAAGTTGTACGATTCCATAAAACAATGAAAATTAAAATGTTCTTGAGAAATTAGGTAATATAACTGTTCTCGTTATATTTACCAAAAGAAAAGGTTATCAGATGAAGTGACAGAAATGCCAGTCTGAGCGAATACTGGTAGTAGTTCTAAATAGCAACATAGGAACTGTGATAGTTTCTTAGTTTTAGAGGGAAGATATATCACGGCAGACAACAATCAAGACGACGCAGCTTAAGAAGCCCAAAGAAAAGTTATTATACAAGAATGGGGAACTGCAGCAGACTGATTTTTGTCAAGTACATATGGCGCAAAGAAAGAATTCCACTGTTATACCAAGTGAGACATCTTTCATAGACTTACACTGCTACTATAACAACAGCATGGTAAACGAAAAATATGGCCAAAAAGCAGTGTCAAGGAAAAGAATTAGTAAATATAGGATTAAAAAGTACACAGTGTTACAATGAAGACGGAATGTTTAGAGAGAGAGAGAGAAAATCAACATAAGGTAGTTAAAGCGGCCGCATTCCAACTCTGGCAACGGACTGCCAAGAAGACAGGAACCACGTAAACAAGAAGAGGAGATAGGAAAAACTCAAAACGGCTAAACAAAAAGCAAGATTATTCAGGGTAATGAAATGATTGAGCAAAGATGAAAAGGACGTGTTATGAGTAAGGTTATGAGAAACATGAATATAGAGAGAAGTTAAAAAAAAAAAAAAAATTTAACGATTGAGGCCGTATTTTGAATATCATCCGAATGAACGAAAATGAAATCTGAACTGGAAGATATTGTTATGATAAGAGGGACTGATGAAGTATATACTGCATATAAAAATTAGCTGGTCAAAAAGCTGTGAATAGTTCAAGAGAAAAATCCCAAGAACCTTCTGAAATAACAAGTGAATTACTATTGGCAGTTGGAGAGCCTGTCACTGATAAGCTAACTTAACATATGAAAAACTGATATAAAAGTGGTTAAAACCAGAAGAGTGGACAAGAAGAGTTTGGCAATAATTTACAAAGGAAAACGGATGCACTAATATTTTAAAAATATGCAGGAATGCCATAGTTTGGGCATTTGTGAAAATACTGGAGAAGGTGCAACGGGAAAGGCTAATACAAACTGGAGAAACTATTACTAGAGGTATCAGTAACAGACGCTGCATGAAATGTACCATGCAAAGAGGAAGCGTCACACTATTTCAGATTTACAAAACTTGCGAAGGCATTGAATACCAAGATACTTTTAGATGTTCATTATGAAAACATGGGGAGCCAAAAAACTGAGGTAATCATGTTCCTGTACCACAATACAGAAATGAAGACAAAGGAAGGTGTATCCAAAAAAATTTATCATAGTAATGGAGGAAGCCACAGAAGAGTGATGAAAGTTAGATCCCTATGATGTGTGGTGTGTGAAACAAACTGCAATTCTACTTGGAAATTCAGAATCCTACGAGCCCAAGGGCTCACTAAGGAAAGCACTGTAGTATAGAAAATAAACAGAGAAGTAACAACGGAATGAGCGATCAAACAAAGAATTTTTTAAAAGGAGGAAAAGCAAAACTATGGATGCTGCTGAAAAGGTCAACTTAGTACTATGAAGCAATGTAACAAATTTTGTCGCAAGGGATGTTCAGGGTTACGGTACAAAGTTTACATTAAGAGATTTCTGATGTCCGTGATATATGAAAGAAGCCAATGAGGATAAGAAAAAGGTGGGATGCCATGTTGTGACAGAAGGGCAGATCTTTGAAGCAGTTAAGAAATTCTGGGGCCTTTAGGACACTTTTAACGGTGAAGCAGGCATTGAGAGAGCAGCCTACAGGTAGTGAACAGAGATTGCTAAACCACTGGTAAATACAAATACCCTATAAGTAGCTCAAAGACTTGCGAGTAAAATATAGCCTATGCTACTCATCCTATATAGCAGCATTGAGGGTGATGAAAAAGAACATGGAGAAGCTGAAAAGGTGTCCCTTTGCAATTCTAAAGTTCTATGCCTAAGTACCATGGAAATATAGTACTGTAATAAATGAGGATGAGACCGAAAGATTTGACGTCCATAGACTGGAAAATTGACTGATATTGAAAGAATATGATGATTTGGACATGAGATACGAAGTGGGGAACAGTTAGTCAAAAATATATTTGACATAAGAGTAGCTGGACATGAGATACGAAGTGGGGAACAGTTAGTTAAAAATATATTTGACATAAGAGTAGCAGGAAGAAGACTTGTACAAAGGCCCAGAAAACTATGAAAACGGAGCATTGATCGGATGGAAATTCAACCTGACAGTTCACAAGACAGGAGTGGAGAGATTGAGTTCATTTCACGCTTAACCATATCAAGAAAAGCGCTGAAGTGAAAACGTTAATAATGATGGTTATCAGTTCTGTTGATTTGGAGAAGGAAAATCACCTTCTGTTTGAGAGGCTAAGAACTTGGCTATAGAAATACAGGGACATCCTATCCATCGCTGATAAAAAAGAAAACAGTTTCTCTCCAAGAATGTACATACGTTTACTCAGTCTTTGCTTATTGTATATACTGTTTTTCAGATGGTCAAAACACTGAACATCAAACACCTCCAAACCAATCAGCTCATTCGTTGATCATTTGATGCCATAGGCAAGTACAATATTCATAAAATGCGAAACGGAAAGAAATGACGACAGCCTTTACATTTTAAGTACGAGTTGCGAGTAAAAGATATTCAAATAAGAGTTGCGCGTGAAAGATATTTAAATGATAAAGTTGCCCATGAAAGACATTCAGTGATAAGGCTCTTGGGTAAATGAATTTTATCTTAAGAAGCAGTTGTTCAGCCCGTTCCATTCTAGCAAAAATCAGCGAGTCACACACCAGGGTAAACCAGTCACTCCCTTACACCTTTCAACTCTTCAAACTTATGCCTTTACAATTCCAGATTTACATTTATCCTATCCTACAGTAATTTTCAAGAATATATTCAAAATGCTTTTTTCTGGCAGTCTACTTCATTTATCCTCTTTATTCTTGGACCTGTTTGTTGGACATTGCTTATTTGTGGTTGACTTTTTCGAAAATATGCGTAATTCTTTTTCCATACAGTGGCTATTATGATGGGCAAACTAAAGCCAACACTTCGCCCTTATTTCATCAGCTTTTAGCACTTTTCACTTGAAAATACCTTCCTTGGAATCTCTCCCTTTCATGAATGCTTTCATCCTGTCCTGACTGAATTTTCTACTTTTGAAAGCTATAACTACGAGGGGCCACTAGAAAAACAGCCAATACCTATGTACTGTAAACACGCCTTCCATCTTTGCACACTTCGATTGTTTAGTCCAATAATTTGCTATAAAAAATGTTAGTCAGCAGAGTTGCTCTTCAACTATTAATGAGTCATTTTGATAGTGTTGAAGTTTAATAAAGTTTATAGGCCACTTCAATCCCTTTTACTTTTATATACATACCAACTACTGCTACACCCAAACAGAAATTTAAACCCATAGTGCGTTAATCACCTAAAGCCACAAATTTAATAGCTCATACAAGTATGCAAAAACAACAGTGTTAACAACAGGAATCAAGACATGTATGATGGTCTTACTTTAATGTTATGATCTTGTTATGCATCAACGTTTGTCCAACGACGGAAGCTTGATAATATAACCTTCCAAGAGAGATTGGCCCTCGGTAGAGATCTGAAAAAAAAAAAAAAAATTAACGCCATTCGTAAACTTGTGATTAAACCTAAATTTTGTAATTTAAAATACAAATGAGAGAGAGAGAGAGAGAGAGAGAGAGAGAGAGAGTGGGGCGGGAGGGTGGAATGGAGAGAACTTGAAAATCTGCAAAATATGCACACTGATGGGAGAGAAAACATCCGTTAACAGCTCGGCCATCAATTTCAATTAATTACTTAAAATATTTAAAGCAAAATTAAAATGAGAACCTGTAGCTTCCCAAGCATGCTGATACACTCACCCCAAAGCTCCAGGGGACATTATCATTCCCACTTTTGATTTTATTCCTAGTATATTTACTTGTAAACACTTGCAGTATCACGAATACGACTCAAAAGATGCAGTATTGTCATTATCATTAATAATTTTCAAAAATCATGCCTCTGTTGACCTGAGCAATATCATGTGCTTGGTGGCTAGTCATCCAAAGAAAATCTTAGTGAGAACCAGAAGGGTAACATTTCTATAAAATACATTATTGATATTATGATTCACTTCCAATTTACTGAGGCTTATCCCAAAGTCTCAATTGGAAAGTGATAACTGCAGTTTGCAGGAAACTAGCATATCAAATAAACGTAATACCTGGAGTGAAGAATTGCTAAATTAAACAGAAAAAATTTTATTTATTATAAAGTAGCAGCTGGAGTCACCGACACCATAAGTGCAGAAATACTCAAATTAGTACGATGCTTTCAATTTTTAACTGGATTAAAGGTTAATATCAACGTGAACAAACCAAACAAATTGATAAAACTCTTATTAAAGAATATATATAGCATAAAATGCAAATTACTTCTCTAAGTTCATACATTTGTAAGTGGATCAATAGTTTAAGCATTTTAAAATGCACGATCAGCTTACGTCATAAAAACACATGCTGTGACATACTTCAATTTTGATTGTGTAAATACTTCACTGCAACTGTGAAATATCTCAAAATAAGCAAGCAACATTTATCAGCTGTTGCATGATTGCTGGCATACACCAGTACGCCGAAAATAATCTATTAAACGATCTTGAAAGCAACTTCACATGCTTGAATAAAATCATTAGATTCCAAAAAAAATTACCTTTGTCATACATTCTTAAGGTCACATTAAATTGAAAATACGCCATCCTTACGAATAATGACGTAAATAAGGAGATGACGTGAAGGGACTGCAGGACATATTTTCGTGGCAAAATTTTCTAAGGTATCCCTCGTATACCATGACTGATCGATTATAACCATGCTGGAGAATCTAGCAAAGTACATACTGAGTTAAAACCCCATGTTAGTAAAGAGAATACTTAACTGAGGAAACTAATGCAATAGTCAATAATGTTCATTCCCTGTAGCTTTCAACACATTTTGCCGCAGTCGTTACAACCTTCAGCGACCATTCACAGCGAATGTTCGCAAAGCCCTACACTGAATCCTGCAGCAATATATCACACACTCCACACTTGGGGGAACCATGAGCTAGTTGACGGAAGCAGAATAAACTCTCGGCACATATCTCTACTTGGTCCAAGAAACGGTAAGCCACAAGAGCTCTTCAAGGTTGGTCCTGGAAAACACAAAGAATACCATAACAGTACGCTTATACAAAATATTTTCTGTTAGCTGGTGTAACACCTTATCAATCACAAAAAGCGAACTTACAGAAACTGGGGGTACAAAAACGTCTCCTTTTGATCTTACAAAATGTTTCTTAAAACAAAAAATGTAACAGTGTTGCTTGGCATTGTTACCAAAGCATGGTGATCAAGGCTTATCATGATAAACTTTTCAAGTCCAGGCAGCAGTGCAAGTGATGGCTACAAACAGATGGAAATACAAGAATCGTTATTGGCAAACCAATGGATGAGCGATACTGTACTGTATATGTATGGCATAACAAAATCTGTGCTGTGAGGGTAGCTGTTAATCTCGACTACATATACAAACTGACTGACACAGTCAAACCAAATGATTCTCTCTTATCAGTTACTTCTCTTATCTCTTCACTGGAATTCTCTGGACCTGTGCAGTTGGGCTCAATGGATACTGGTTTTGAGGATTTTTTTCCATCTATTAGTTATATACCCAGACTAGTTTGACAGGAAGATTTTAAAGACATTACACTATACGAAAAATACATCTGGTTTATGCCTAGTTATTACACCAATTAAATATTTCAGTGGTACTCAGATCCTTATCATTGAAGGAGCTATTCCAGCATAATGGCAACAAGCCTCAAAACTGCTAGCGATAACAACTAAATCCAGTTCGAGGAATACCACTCAGGGTTAACCTTACAGCCAGGCAATCACACTCGGACCCAAAAGCAACCATAATCCTACAGTATACGCAACCTAGTTATGTTATCAAGAAACAATTTTCTTAAATAATGCAATTTAACACAGTTATTAAGGACAAAAACATAAAATGCCATAAAAGGATCTTAACGTAAACAAAACTATAAATTTCAAAACCTAACATTCAGTAACTTTTAAAAGACATGAAGCTGGGGTTAAAGGACTCTCCTTGTGTAAGGGAAAAAAAAAAGATTGCCATAAAAACAAAGGACCTCCCCAAAAGACAGTTGAAAGCAAAGTTCAGCGCAGAGTTAGGAAGATAAAGAACAGAATAGTATATAGAATTCAGGCCAAAGGCCAAGCACTGGGACCTGGGAGCTCATTCAGCGCTGAAACGGTAATTGACAGCAAAAAGGTTTGAAAGGGGTAACAGGAGGAAACCTCACAGTTGCACTATGACTCATTTGTTGGGAGAGGGTGGAAAGTATGATGGAAGGAAGAGAATATGAACGTAGGTACAGTAAAAGGAATGAAAGGGGTTGCAGCTAGGGGCCGAAGGAACTCTGCAAAGAATCTTAAGTAATGCCTACAGTGCACCACTGTATATGAGGTGCACTGACGGCACTAACCCCCTACAGGAAGGAAAAGACATCTGCATGGTAAAACAACTTCAAGATAATTCTTGATTTTAAAGACAACTTTCAATGCCACTCAACTATTTGCAGTACAACTGAACGTGCATGCCGTCATCCTTTCGTTCAGCCCCAGCCTCTCTCTCCCCCTGTAGTTAAGCAGAGCCCGGAAGTTTCCATCACGCTTAAACCAACCAACCAGCACTGTTCGTTTGGTCTCTCCGTGGATTGGCCTGAACTAATTGTCTATGGAACTACACAGAAATGGGTTGAAGCTATGGATCTATGTAAGCATCACGGATGAAGAATCTGACCCATAAATATTAACAGGAATAGGTAGAAAAAGGAAGGACAGTAAATTTTTACAACAGTTCCAACTCCATTTTTCTTCCGCAATCATGTATTTTATTATGTTTTTAATGTGTTTTGAATGATTATGATAGTAATACATGTGGGAAATGAGTTCCCTTTGAGTCATTATACATCCCTACTACATCTAACAAGGTTGGGGGCCCTTTGAGAATGCGGGGTTTTAGGTGGGGTATATCACCATCGATACAAAATGGTATTTTAATTAGATGAAACAAGGTAAAACAATTATAGCAAACCCACCAAGACACAGGTAGGCAACATAGCCTAGTTAACATAGCCTAACATCCCCTAACCTAACCTACCCTAGTGTAGCCTACCCTAACCTAGTAGAACATATTATTCAGCTGGGTGTTGGGGGGGGGGCCTCCGTCACCCCAGACAGGCAAACTGGTTACAAACGACACCATCCTAACCTAACCTAACCGGTAGATCTAAACCAGCTGCCCATGGTGAGCTAGGCTATGGCAGTTGATAATTTTCTATAGAACTTTACCTGCTGAACAAGAATTTAAAGTAATATTTTGGCAGTCAAATGTAATTAAGCTGTAAATTACCTCAGAACTGTAGCCAATGGTAAAGGGGACCCTTTGGGAATCGTGGTTTTGGGTGGAGTACAACCCTTTTGAGAATAGCTAACAGTAAGGGGACCCGTTGGGAATTCGGGGTTTTGGGTCGGGTAAATAACTTGGGAAAAGGTTTTGGTACCTTATTGTTATATTTCCCTTTATATATGTCATTTGGAACACGAAAAACAAGCGTAAAAAGAAGGGCAAATAAATGGATAGCAGGAGCCGTTCCAAAGGAACTTGTCATTCATTACTAGTACTGCTGATTTAACCTTACCACGCATGCACTTAACTTTAGTTCACCAAACAGGAGCTGCCAGCTTTCTGCTCTTAGCAAGAGCTACGAGATTGGCAATTGATGAAGTTGACGTTTTCCTATGTTATTTTACTTGCTGAACAAGAATATTACCTCTTGCCAGAACATACGAGCTTGCCAGGAATCTTAAAAAGTGCAGATAAGGCTAGCAGCGCCGTTCTGCCATGGCCACCTATAGAGGCCACCCAAGTTGAAAGCGGAAATGGCAAAGTTTTGTTTCCCATTTACGAAAGCTTCGGATAGTGTGCAGTGGAGCTAGACTATGGCAATTGACCTTTTTCCATGTTATTTTACTTGCTTTACTAGAGTTTAAGGTAATATTTTGCCGGTCAGCTGCTGCTAAACTGTAATTTACCCTTGAGCTGTGCGCGACCCACTGGTACAGACGTGGAGTTTCCAAGGGTCAATTACATTTTAGTTACAGCCGGCTGCCAAAATATTATTTTAAATTCATGTTCAGCAGGTAAAATAACAGGAGAACGTCAATTGCCATAGGCTAGCTCACCGTGGACAGCCAGCTTAGAATTACCACCTAACCTTCCCTAACCTACCTAACCTAGTAGGCCATGTTACTTGACCATGGGTTCCATAGCCCCAGACAGGCAAACCAGTTACAAAAGACACCGTCCTAACCTAACCTACCCTAACATACTAGGGCATGTTACTTGGCTGGGGAGCTCCACCCCCCAGATAGGCCAACCAGTTACAAAGGACACCATCCTAACATAACCTAACCTAGTAGGCCGTGTTACTTGGCCGGGGGCGATAAACCACCTGGTTGCAAAGGACACCATCCTAACATAACCTAACCTAGCAGGCTGTGTTACTTGGCCAGGGGCGATAAGCCAACTGGTTGCAAAGGACACCATCCTAACATAACCTAACCTAGTAGGCCGTGTTACTTGGCCAGGGGCAATAAGCCAACTGGTTGCAAAGGACACCATCCTAACATAACCTAACCTAGTAGGCAGTGTTCCTTCGCCAACAATAAGCCAACTGGTTACAAAGGATACCATCCTAACATTACCTAACCTAGTAGGCCGTGTTACTTGGTCAGGGGCGATAAGCCAACTGGTTGCAAAGGACACCATCCGGTAGAACTATATAGTAGCTCCGTGTCGGCAACTGCCTTCTAACTTAACTTTTTCTACAGTTTTTTGGTTGCTAATTATGAATTTACCTTTAATTTTTGGCTCTCTCGTGTAATTAACCTGTAATTAACCCGTGAAGCCCATCCAACAAGGGGTTCCCCATACGGAATTTTCACAAGACAGAGCACGGGTGCGTCTGTTTCTGATGGTTCATATCCCGTCCGGGAAGTGCAATAACTTGTTAACGTGTGAGGACCCAACTCGCCCGGCCAGTACTAAACACGGCCCCACATTCCATTTGGCCGACAACATACTAAACACGGCGAAGACATTCCATTTGGCCGACAACAAACATATGCACCGCCAGTATCAGAACCCCTAAAAGTGTAGAAAAAACCAGTTGAAAAGGTAAAAACAGGCGCGGAGCTAATACTGTATATAGAATTACCCACCATCCTAACATAACCTAACCTATAGCCTCCTCGCACTAACCTGGCAGAGAAGCCCCGCCCACCATTGTAACTGCATAGATTGCAGGATTCATCAGTATTGTATCTATTTCGAATTTAATCATTACCAAGCATACAAACTACAGCATATCATTACAAAATCTTGATGTAATATATAAATTTCTATTCTTTCTGCATAGCTGCTGTCACTGAAACACTTGTCATTATATAAAAATAAACGAAGCAAAAAAAAAAACCTTGTGCAACTGTATGCAAAGGGTGGGGGTGTGTGTGTGCTGGTTAATGGAACAGCCATTGTGTTGGCGACAACACAAATAATCATTTTTACTGATTAACTAATCTTTAATTTGTATTTGAATTTATGTTTGGGTTTAATCGTAAGAGCAATACTCTTTTGTTTAAGGTGATCTAAAATTAATTTGCTATAGGACTACGTAAATTTTATGCTATTTCCAAGCTAATTGAAGGGAAATATAAAAGCTATACAGTTTTTAATGTATTTATTGAGTAATAAAAATACTGAATCGGGAGATGTATGTCGAAAAATTATATGTATCTTTCCTATATGCCAAGAAACATGTATTACAATGACATAACGTTAAAGTTATAATCTAAAAGTGAATGTTAGCAAACGAAGGCAATTAACCACATATACTGTAGGCCTATAGGCTACAGCCTCATTTACAATATGACTGCATAAATTCATAAACAAACCTCATAATATAATTGCTTACATGTATAGTCGCATAAAACAAAGGGTAAATAAAGAAGAGATATAATTTTGTGGTTTATACAATTATTGGAACTAGACCCATACGAGGCTACCTATCGGCTCCGCCAGATTCAACCACTTAACCAAGGAATTTTAGTAAATAGCCTAACCGATCTGTGAACTGCAACTATCCCCAAGTATTCTAAATTCTAGCGATGATTTCTGAGTTTCACTACATATGGAATAAGCACTCTAATTCAGCTCTGTGATAAAATCCTATACTGGTACTCAATATTGCCATTGGATAAACAAAAAAAAAAATAAGATAAAAATAAAATACAAAAAATAAAAAAAACAAAACGGATAGAAGAAAATGCCTCGTTTTAGACCATTATTTTTTTTAACTTTGTCAGGAGATATCTCACACTTTTCTGAAAGTTTACCCAACTTTGTTGAACTGTCAGGAGATATCTCACACTTTTCTGAAAGTTTACCCAACTTTGTTGAACTGGATCAAACCTTCCATTCCTAACCAACCAACCACGGACATGGCCTTTAACAATTGGATTGGAACTGGAGAGCTGGGGGAAAATGATTAATAGACCTATGGGTAATGCTAACCTGATCTTCCTCCTCCGATCGCTCATTACGAATGTCATTAGATGATACCACTGATAAGAATATAATTATAAATATAAGAATATAAACATAAAGACACCTATACCCTGTATTGGATTACGCAGGAAATCAGATAGGTAAATATATGAAGCTATGTAAGTATTTACCTTCAAATGGGATGAAAAATATCATTAATTTATTGACGTCACTGAAATCAACTGATGAGGTGACAAGTGTAAGATTCCATATCCCGCCAAAACAATGGCTGTTCCATTAACCAGCACGCCTCCCCTTTCTTTGCATATAGCTGCACTTTTGTTTATTTGTTTTTTTTTTTATACAATAAGTATTTCAGTGACAGCAGCTATGCAGAAAGAATAGAAATTTATATATTACATCAAGATTTTGTAATGATATGCTATATTTTGTATGTTTGTTAATGATTAAATTCGAAATAGATACAATACTGACGAATCCTGCAATCTATGCAGTTACAATGGTGGGCGGGGCTTCTCCGCCAGGTTAGCGCGAGGAGGCTATAGTAGGCCGTGTTACTTGGCCGGGGGCGATAAGCCAACTGGTTGCACAGGACACCATCCTAACATAACCTAACCTAGTAGGCCATGTTACTTGGCCAGAGCTCCACCCTCCAGATATGCCAACTGACTACAAAGGACACCATCCTAACCTAAACTTCCCTACCTAACACAACCCTGCAGGCCGCTTTGCTTGGCTGGGGGCTCCCCACCCTGCCCCAGGCCCAACCATTTATTTTCTAAGCTTCCTTCTGTCACTTTAAAAGAAAATTATAAATTTACCTTAGTTAAGACAAAAACGTTTTGGTGGCTTTTATCCAGAACAAGATGGTTGTGGCTCTTTTAGAGTGTTGTGTCATCAGAAAATGATTCCCCAGTGGTGATGTGGGTTCAGTGTTGCTTAAAGGTGCAGGTAACACTCCACGTTGCCTTGAAAAATCGATGCTTTGCGATTCATTTTCATAAAAATTATGAATTAACCGAAATCCATCAAAGTTACAGGAGGAACACAGACTGGACATATCTTCACTCCATGAAAGACTTAAACCAAATGACAGGAGAAAAATGTCCGACACCTGTAAGATTTTCCCCTGGTCACGTGACTCCTACAGTGTGTTACCAGATCTCATTTGCCATTTGATGCTAAACTCTATATGAAATTATACTAAATCTATCAAAATTATGCTAGCGGGATGACAAATTTATGCTAGAATTATGCTAAATGAGTCTTTATGCCAAATATTATGCTAGACAATGAAGTTTACCTCAAATTATGCTAATGGCATCAAATGATACTAGATCTGGTAACACTGCTCCTTGACATAAGACGTATCTAACATCAATGCAATTTTAAAGAAAAACAATCTCGCATCAGAACCACAATGCAATTTTAAGGAAGAACACTCGCATCAGGGCACGGACTGTACTAGTGTTAAAGTAAACAGAAACACACAAATTTCTCGAGGATGGTGAACATATACCGTCATATACCGGATATGGCGAATTTCCCCAAAAAATGTTCAGAGACAAAATCTAATTTTTTTTTTTATGCCAAATTCATCTATAATACTGGAATTATTATAGAATCCGATGGAACTGTTGTAAAATACTACCGGGGCGAAAACTGCTAATAAAATATTTCAAAAGTAAAGAGAAAGCTCCAATAATCCGAGAGTAAATTATCGATTCAATAGGATATTTTTTGTGGGGTACTGTGCCTTTGCTTTACTTGAATGAAAATTCATTTGCAAACCTGAAAAAACTCTCTCGCCTCCCCCAACCTCCCATCTCAAATTTTACCAAAACTATACTGTACTTGTGATATAGGGGATGTTTGCACAAGCTGTCCATTGGAATTGGAAATAGACTCGAGTTTTGCCGTCATATTAACTGCCCGGAGGAGAATTCTTGACCTGAAGCACTCCACTCTATCGAGGTTATGTACGTTTATTAATTGTACAGTACTACGCCAATGCAAATTTGTCGGTACTCAACTACTATGGGAACTTCAATTTTTTTCCGGCCTATAAGGTTTTCTGCACCATACTAGTGTCCTAGTGTTCCTGCAAACTAGTCACAAAGGTTGTGTAAATGTGGACATTAAGCTTTATGTTTCGGGTGAGAAATAGGCGACTTTTTCTTGAAAAACTGAAGAGTTATTGTCTTTTTTTTTTGTTTATTGACGAGTTGCTCAGTTACATAATTATGCAATTTACACGAAATGCAAGTCTCGGAAGTACGTATCAGTTATTGCCTTGAAAATAAGTTTTCATGTTTAAAATGGTGCAACTCATGACAATGGATTCATTAACCATAAACGAAATCAGTAAAGCCCAATTTTACTGTTGATGATACATTTACTAACATTTTGGTATATGATTAGTCCACTTTCGGTCACTACACTAAACCCAAAAATAGACAAGTCATCATTTTTCGAAAGACTTCCGTGCTGTTCAAGGAGTTGTGACAAGTTCAGAGGACCTCGAGAACCGGACTATGTAGAAACCAGAAAATCTCGAGGGAAATCATATGAACGTTTGAAGAAACTCCTCCTCCTTATTTGCCTTGCCTTATATTCATAAGATATTGCTATATATGTCAATAATGACAGCTTGATAGTGCCAAAGGCACCACACTGCGGGAGACACAACGACGTTAAAATTCCATTGCAGTTCCAAGTACATGTCGATAAGCACTTACAGTTGCGGAACTACAAAATTATTCTCTATTTTTTAATAACCCCTTGAAACACAGCTTTCCTTGTGCAAGGTATCCAAGTGAAAATATTTTCTTCAAAAGGTCTTGTTAAATAATCCGCCAAGCTTTCAACGGACTTTTGGATCTGCAGAATTAAGGACGTCATCATTCGTTGTAATAACACATATGCCCAGTAGGAAAAAGCCTTCATGAGTTACAATATGAAAAAGACCATCAAACATTTCAGACAATGTTCTTTATTTCACCCGTCCGCCGAATGTGCAGTGAGGTATATTCCAGCTTTCATACTGGCACGAAGGTCTGAGTAACCGGCAGATTTCAACACTTGAGCCCTAAACGTCGGGAACACAAGACTAGTTACCTCCACCAAGACCGGATAATCGGGGAACAATACTAGCCACACCCATGGTCGAAGTATATATTTTGACCATGACCACACCTCTTATTCAATCAGCTCAAGGCTGACTGGATAGCCTTCGGCATTGTCTGGAAAAATCACTCCGATCCCCCTCTATCAAGAAATATTACTCAATAAATCGTGCAGTATTGCTCTTAAATCACTCTAATGTCTCAAGAAAAATACTCCCGAAATCACTAATGTCTGCTTCTTCCGAGAAGCATTCCTAGTATTCAAGATGGCCGTAAATCTTATTCTCTCCATTGAAAAACGTCGGCCACTTCTTTGGACCTCTCGGGCTTTCTGACTTAATAGCTTCATATATCATTAATTAGGAAGAGAGTATATTTTAATGAAATAATTGTCAAAATAGATATTTTGCATATGTACTTGTGAGTTACAGTTTATAGTTTTATTGAAGAAATTATCCTTAAGTACCACAACTTACTGTTTTGCCCGGAGAAGTCCCTCATTACTCCTTAGATGCGTCTATTACTGAGTCTTCCCACCACTCTAGTTCTTGGGAGAACTTACTGAACTTGCCTCTGCATTCCCCGTATCTTTGTCACATTAATCTATGCTCATCCACGTTCCGACGTGCAGTTATGCTTCGGGTGGTGTATTGCTTTAGGTAGTCTTGAATATTCCTTTCTTGTTCTCAGTCCTCATAAACGGCGAGACATCTGATCGTGTATTCAGTACTAGCTTTGAAAGGTAGCTAAAGATGAGCTACCCTGAATCAAATGATGACTAGCGCTTCCTCACTCAAATAAGCAACTATTGCATTAACCTAAAGCTCTGACATAAAGGTGTTTAATCAGCCCAGGCTGTTTGCCTTTGCACAAACACTGTTTTGAAAGCTGTCCTCAGCAGAAAAGGAGGGTCACAAATACGACGAATAAAACGGACTAAAAAAAGAAATAAAACTACTCCTTTTACCTGTATTGCCCCCACTTGCTGAACATCCATAAGAACTACCATTGTCTCATGCCATCAAAAGAAGAAACTCATGCAATCAAAGCTTTCCTTTCCTTTAGGGACGGTAGGTTTGGCCTATACGCCCTCAAAAATCAAAATTACAAAAAAAAAAAAACTATAGGTCGGGCACATCAACTAGTTGGGATAAGTATGAAGTATTGAACCATGACAATTTTTCCTTCAGTTCATTTAACACGAGTTGAATTTCGTCAGCACATATCTAAACAAAATATAAACATTCAAATTTCATGACCCAGAAAAGGATTATTTTTACTATCATTCTTTATTAGTGTTGGGCCTGCAGGACTGTGGAGTAGAGTGGCGGTCTTTTTCTTTCCTAAAACTCTAGTACATAAAAAAATTATAAAAAAATACTCAAAATTTCACTTATTTCATCTTACTGAAACATACTTTATTTGATAATTATCGGCAGTTCAGGAAACTTATATTAGGAGACTTTGTTTCATTGAAAATTTTTGTTCTTAAAATTAATGAATGCTTTTCCAAAGTATTTCTATGATAATTTGCTGGAATTAACCAAATATGTCAATAATTTCAATTTTAAATGGTGTACGTTGTGTTTCGAAAAAACATTCAAAATAAATGGTAACTAAATTTTCCTTTAATATTCTAACAAGAATCCAGTTTCGTATTGATTTACAGATTTCTTACACTACCCTCCCAGGTCAAAATTAATGAAGTGCCAGTGGTACCTGGAACTTCCACTGAACGGGTTCACTTAATGGACCCTTTGGGATCCCCAGTAAAAGTCCTAGATGCAGTCTTCGCGTATACCTAAAAGCTACAACCCTTAAAACGTCATCAACATTCAGATTCCTTATGAATATTTTGGCCATTGAAATACACTAGCCTCGTTCTCAAGTTGCATTTAGCTAAGTAGTCTCATTCTTCTCGGGCTACCACATGGGGCATGATTACATGTGTTCATTAAAAAATTAACATCTCTACCAAATAGGAGCACACATTTTTGCTTCCTGACATATCTAACTCCACACCATGCTTCGCTTGTTCCACATCAACTTTTTAATCAAGTGGTTTCAAGGAATTCGGCTTCTTACCCTATCCGTATTTCTATTCCATTTACATAGACCACTTTTCTCACCCACAGGTAAAAACAAGGTCTAAAGAGCATAGAAGACACTTGCCGGCCTCTAGTACGAGCAAGAACCCGTAACAGCAGCAAGAAGGCAACCTTTACAAGGCACCCGAACAACATGCACTGAGTATTCTGAGCTTTCGGCAAAAACCTTAAGCAGTCTGTGTATCAAGAAACAAAACATGTAATGACAAGGGCATAAAACATCCCAAGAAACAACAAAAGTGATTCTGCAAATTGATCAACAGGATATGATTCATGGGCATCACAACATTAGTTATCGAATCCTACTATTCTACGGAGCTTATACTGTGACCATCCATTACCTTATAGCCGGATCCCTCCTTCCAGTTTCCTCCTGCATAAACCAGGTAGCAGAATAAGACGCATTGGAATGCAATAGCTTCAGCGGAGCTGTACAAACACACCGTCTCATTGACTGACAAATATCCTCGGCAAAGTCCTCAGAAAAGCAACAACGATGACACAGAAATATTTCTTGTAAAAACTTCTTGGTGACCACAAAAGTCCAATTCACAGCACCAGTTATCTCAATTATTTGAAATCGCATTATAGGGACAACAACAAAATTAACAAATATGCCTGGCCGAACTCAGTCCTTTCGACACTCTGATTGAAAACCTGAGCAGCTTTCAGCCAATCAGGAGAGTCCACACAACTCCCTTCAAACTCAGAAGGTGGAAACGACTTCTGATTGGCTGAGAGAGAAAACAAACAAATCGTAATATTCATCAGCACTTGAAGAAGGGGTTACGTTTGTTTTAATGGCGGTATTAAATTTGTCACGATTGAAGCCAATTTTTAAAAAAATATCTCTTCCTCATAGAATTTAACATTTATTTAATTTTTTTAATAGAAACACTTGTATTTCCGATAATTTAATGTTATAAAAATTTATGTTCCAAATTATCTAACAGTCATCATAATAGAGAGAGAGAGAGAGAGAGAGAGAGAGAGAGAGAGAGAGAGAGAGAGAGAGAGAGAGAGAGTCAATTTTTTTTAATGACCACGCAAGCAATCCTTCCTATTGACCGAGAACTTGGCAAAACCCTAAACATTGCAATGTATAAGCCAGAACAGTTTTACCTTTGACTTAAAAAAATATGAACAATGTTACAGAATCGAGAAGCATAAGAGAGAAAACACGGCAAAAAAGTTCACAAAACAAAGCTTCCCTCGTCTAATTGGAGGAGCATTCAGAAAGGAAAGTCGTTATGTTAGAAGCAAAACATGACCAATTCCTTTCCAAACAAAAAACCGCACAAAAAGGAGGCATTCATAGGAAAAGTTTAACAAACCAATACCTATCCCCTCAACAGACAACGTAGCACCACAAGTGCACGATGTATGAATCAATGTAGAACAAACAGTAGGTTAGGCACTCACAATTAGGCTACGCAAGCTTTTATTATAGCGACGAGTTATCAACTCTTGGAGTTGCAAGTGTTTTCGCACTGAATAGTTATGTCAGGTGCAAGTTCAAAAGGTTTCTGGAAAAACACTGCTGATGCGAAGAAACGGGAGCCTCACTTATATACCTCTGTACTGACACATGTCGGGTGTAACGTTTTTAAGCCAAGCAATTTCCTAATCCTTTCGTTCTCTTATTTTTCGATCACAATCATTTCCTCCCAAAAAAACCTCATGGCACCTGAATGATAAAGAGATAAAAGTGAAGACCGTTCTATAATGAGAGACAGAGAGAGAGCGAGAGAGAGAGAGAGAGAGAGAACAGTAACATTGCACGAACAAATACAATAAACCTACAATGGGAGATTCAGAGATTTTTGTAGGAGAGGTCAATGGAAATGGCAACTCAATCAGCTCTTTATATAGTCCGTAATGAAAACTCTTGGCAGAAAACAATAAAAGTTCAGGAGAGAGAGAGAGAGAGAGAGAGAGAGAGAGAGAGAGAGAGAGAGAGAGAGAGAGAGAGGTGGTGAGGGCCTTGAAGGACAGAGAGTATTTATGTCCAAATGTTTACCGTAAGTTCAGGCTAATTACAAGGCATGATCCAGAACGTGAGCGGGATAGTGAGGGAATAATTCCATAATGTTTACTGGATATAGTCCACTAGTCACATTGTGATAGTCATATGTTTTCCAGAATTTCTGAACTCTTTTTTAAACATTCCTGAAGTGGCTTAAATAAGAGCGTTTTTGTAGGACGCAATCTATAAAGGAATTCAACAAAATTCTGCAACATTTTATGACATTTCCACACAAAACAAAGAACTTCGGATTTGTAAATCTAGAAATTTCAAATTCAGGTCAATGAAAAATCCCCTAGCAAGGATCGCAATTAGCTTGGCTAAACTGTTTTGTACTTGTCATAAGCAGCAGAATTGAAGAAAACAGATATGAAG
>NC_089748.1:63400483-63465483 GCF_040412425.1 Macrobrachium rosenbergii
AGCACGTCATATGGCTGGTCATCAACAACACCGGTTTATTAGAACATGACTGAAAGGATGGGCCGTTTTCATATGATGGCTATATTAAAATAGTGAGGAACAACGGCCAAATATGCAGACATACAAATCCAGTTGAAGACAATCCGTACATGTGTGTGTGTGTGTGTGTGACAGAGAGAGAGAGAGAGAGAGAGAGAGAGAGAGAGAGAGAGAGAATAAAGAAACATTTAAAATAAACTTAGTTTGTTGCTTAAGAGCCTTGCATATTGTCGTTCTTTGAGTTAAAGTAACTTGAAGGAGGAAGAAATTATGGTTGCAGGTATTTACACCATGAGAAACAACCCAGGTAAATTATACCGCACCGACGAAGGAATAATGCCAAAGAAAATAAACTGCAGAAATTGTCTTATTAAACTTACAAGTCCTCCATAAAAACGGGTCTTACAATTGTCTAACTTCATTAACTTGGCGCAGGCTACAAAAAAAAAAGTCGGTTTTCTGAATACGTTGTTGCAAGGTTTTGCCAGGCCAGAGGAAGCTCCTTGTTGAGCGAAATATACATTACAATACTGACAGCAAGAAAGAGAGAGAAATGTTCCGGCAAGGTGACTGGCAATGAAAGCAGTCCAATGCAGAAGACCAAGATGTTTATGTTTGCAACTGGAAACAAGAAGAAACAAGTAAAAAATGAGCCGAAGTTTCTTTGGCGTAGTCAAGTTTTCTGTACAGCGTATAATCCTGCACGAAACTCTCAGTCACGGCTCATGAGACTCTCAGCCGAGACCCATGAAACTTTCAGCTACGGCCCGGTGGTGGCCTGTGTTATTGGCACCTATAGCGGTGCCAGACGCACGATCATAGCTAACTTTAACCTTAAATAAAATAAAAACTACTGAGGCTAGAGGGGTGCAATTTGATATGTTTGATCACTGGAGGGCGGATGACCAACATACCAATTTGCAGCCCTCTAGCCTCAGTAATTTTTAAGATCTTAGGGCAGACAGAAAAGGGGCGGACGGACAGACGAATAGCCATCTCGATAGTTTTCTTTTACAGAAAACTAATACAATGGAGTTTCTCATTTCCAGATATTTCAAGCATCAAGTAACCCACAGCATCCAAGCGGGAATGTAGCTACACAAACATCCAATAAAGCATCTCCTACTTTCTCTGGTACACTCGCTGCATATGCTGTCTTAACCTAGAGAGTAACTGGAAAGGGAGTAGAAGGCGATCTGACCCCAGAGTACATTGTGACATCGTCCTCCAGTTGAGGAGAATCCTTGAACAAGTTCTCTCGTCGCTCTCTCTTCCGCTTTTATCTTATAGCTCGTTCTGATCAGAACTAGAAACGGCATTCAGCCCCACTTGGATGGATTATCCATGAATTAATCTCCAGTCCAATCAGATTTTTCTTTGCTTCTATTTTTCTTAGGTTATCAATAATGTTTTGAAATAAAAGATAGTTATTCTTTGCAACCAGAAACATTAAGCCATTTAATTTCACATATATTCGTGTGAAACAGGAAAACCATGTCTTTTGGGTGGAGTTTTATATGTAGATTTGGTGGCAGTAAAAAGTGTTTCAAAAGTGGAATTCAATTTCTACCTGTCGACGATAAGAATAAATTTCACAGTGCCAGAGAATGAAACTAACGTCACAAAGATCATTCATCTTAAATTCAAATGTTTGAAATATTCACTCAAACTCCTGCAAAAGGCAGCATGGAATCTGAAGCATCTGTCACTGTTTAATGCTTCGCTGAATGTTTTATGAACTGATTCATATCAATTTTTAACTTCCTTTTGAACTCACTCCCGTGGCGGCAAACAATGCTGAATGATAGAAACAGCGTCACTTCCGGCTTTACTATTGCGACGGAAATTAACATCGTGATCTAAAAATATTGCGTAATCCGCCCTTCTGAAGGGGATACTTCAAGACTTTGAAGTGACAAATAATTGAAAAAATGACGTCAAGTGAAGTCAAGTTAACCTTAATTTCGAAATTCTCATACTTAGATATTCACATCAGTTTTTTTACTTCTTCATTATGGAAATAAGCCTATGCCATAACCGTTTGTGTCAATTCATTGTTGGGGAATAGGGTATCTTTCTTTAAAATTTCATAAATGTACGATGAAAAGGTTAAATAATAATAATAATAATAATAATAATAATAATAATAATAATAATAATAATAATAATAATAATAACAAAATGTAGGAAAACAATAATGTCCATTAGAGAATGATTAAGCTTAGCAATGTAACGATTATATTAAAAAAAGCATGAAGAAAGAAAGACATGAAATGAGAGATAACAACTTAAATTTCAGCTGCGGAAAATGTGTGAGAGAGAGAGAGAGAGAGAGAGAGAGAGAGAGAGAGAGAGAGAGAGAGAGAGCTAATTTTCGTAATCATGTTTATAAATTATAAAGAGATGTGATACTAAAATAAATAAAGGTCACAAAAGTGTTAAGACTCACCATTTATATCGTACAGGATCTGTTCTTTTGAACAGCGGATACAAGCATTTCTGGCAGAAATTTTACTAAGGTAGCTTAATGTTCTTAAAAAAAAAAACACTTAAACCTTTCAAAGACGACCTTTAAAAGCATTCTAAGTGAGTTCTAATAAAATATTGTGCTTTAATCTGAAAACCAATAGACTTAACTCGTGGCTACCTCACTCCTGAATCGAGCACACAAGGCAGAATATACATGTAATGTAGGACATATATCTCTTGTTATAAAAAGACTATTTTCTGTATTTTCTTACGGAAAAAGCCATGAGAGATCTCAACATAACTTACCATAGAAAATTATGATACTTAAACAAAACTTAAAGGACAGATGTCCTACATGAATCCTTCTAAAGTTTTGAGATAACCAGAGATTTCAAGACGCCCTTTTGCTAAGGCAGATATGGGTTTTACATGAGTACTACAGTGACACTAGTGAAATACACAATTCCTCGGATTTACAATTGTCCAAGGCAAGTTTTACGCCCAACATCTCTTCCCATTGCCTCAGCCACGATAATCCCTTTAGCCCATGATGGGAAGCGAGCCCTTTACCTGATTCGAGAAATAATCCTTATCACAAGAAAAAAAAAGGGGATAAACAGAGATGTGGAAGAATAGCATAATCCACAGATTGTTGTCTCGATTCAAGAACAAGACTGTTATGAAACGCTGGAAGATATTTGGTCAGGCATTATAATGATACTGTTGCAAATAATGCTGAGATGAATTTCTTATTGCATTTTGTATAGATAGTAATCGACCGTTAAGTGTATTACGTACATTACTGGTCAAGTGCAATGGTTCCTAAGTGTTAATAAATACTGGTAAATAATTAGGTAGAAGTAAAATCAATCACTCTGTGTTGATCCACGTCATAAAGGAAAACAATTGCAGCCATAAGGAGCTCCTTCTCCACAGTAATCCCCAAATTCCTTCCCCGACTAGACAAACAAAATACAAGCAGCTTCAAAAACGTACCTCAAGTCGCAGTAACAAGTAGAGCAGAGCAATAAAAGGAGGGACGAGAGTCACGGTTCAAAAATGACGTCTGCTCCGATAAGCCGTACCCACGGAGGAGGAGGGATTTAGTTCCTTTGTTAGCAAATGTACAGCAATTTTAAAATCTTAGCAGTGTTGAATTCGTAATATATATGGATCTTGATCAATATTAAGTGAGCGAAGACACTAGTTCGCCGGGGAACATAATTTTGTATAAAACTGACGGTAATTGCATTTTTGGTTGTTTCCGCCGCCGAAGTCGTGGTCAATCTCTCTTACTAAAGGACTGCCTTAAATCGTTACATTTTCGCCGACATGTTCAAACATTTAATTCACAGGTAAATAATTTAGCAATTTTGGTTCTCACCCATAATACGAGGTAAATTTATTTTTAAAAAATAAACCAGGAAAAACTGCAAATAATGATTTACTGGCAAGTTAGAGAGAAATGAAACACTGATATATGGTGAGGCTTCAGCACATAAGGAACAGTTTTGTAAATCCGTTGCCAAAAGTACCTCAGTCAAATACATGCTGACATGAACCTCTCGTCCAAAACCCCTCATGCTCTCTGATTCGTAACTTACTGCATGGGTTCAGTTAGCATTTGGATAAACAATCCAACCTACGTTAACAATGAAAACTTTGACTACTTGGTTTGAAATATTTCAGATATTTATGAAAGGATTTTAGTAACCATTATTAGCTTTTAAATTTAATTTTATTGCATGTTGTTTGTGATAACTAGAACTTTTACATATCCCGAGTATTGTGCAACCTTGTTCTTAATTTTAGTAAAATTTGGATGATAACTAATTAATCTAATGAAATGTAAAAGAAAAAAGCTAAATTGTTTTTATAAAGCCCTACCAAGTATTTTGTGTAAATTATGCATGATAATGAAAGTAAAGGTATTGTCGGTTTCTACTGAAAATACACGATAATATATAAAATAAATAATCTCTTAGGTGCCCAGGTTCTGCTTTGCAGATGACGTATTTACCGTTATTAGAGGGAAGCAGGGAGGGTGTGATAGGGCTGTCTGGACTGCAGAATTGATAGTTATCAATATCATCAGACTTGCAGTGTTCAAAAAGCTAGTTCATGTTTGTTCCCTTGGAGTCAGGAACCTTATTTTCATATGAAAAAGTGTTAACGATGAAAACTCTTTTGCTTTGATGACCAGTATATAGCTGTTTCATGTTTTTAGTTTTCTGTAAAAAAAAAAAAACTATTGAGATGGCTATTTGTCTCTCCGTCCGCACTTTTCTCTGTCCACCCTCAGATCTTAAAAGCTACTGGGGGCTAGAGGGCTGCAAATTGGTATGTTGATCATCCACCCTCCAGTCATCAAACATATCAAGTTGCACCCCTCTAGCCTCAGTTGTTTTTTTTATTTAAGGTTAAAGTTAACCATGATCGTGCGTCTGGCACCGCTATAGGTGCCAATAACACATGCCACCACCGGGCCGTGGCTGAAAGTTTCATGGGTCGCGGCTGAGAGCTTTATGGACCGTGGCTGATAGTTTCATACAGCTTTATACGATGTACAGAAAACTTGATTGCGCCGAAGACACTTCGGCGCATTTTTTACTTGTTTTTTTATTAATAGGGAGATTAAGTACTCGTCTCTCCTTATGAAAATGTACTAACAACTGATATTCTACTGCTCTCATGAGAAGTGGCTAGATGGTAACTCAATCTGAAGAGGAGACGAGATGTCTCCAGACTGTTTGTGATTTATGCTCTAATTCTCGAACATGTGGTTTTGTTGTATAATAAGGGACTGCCTGATTCCTGGCCTCACGCTTATCACTGAGAATGGCGAAGTTCAATCTCCCCCGCCAAGGAGTAGTTTACGAAAAACCCTATCAGTGATATCACTTTTTATAAAAACCAGCTGGAAAGAGCCCTTTAACATGGCTGCACACTATTTTTCCCTCACTCTTACTTTACGTGCTTCCAAATATAAGAATACTATTCATTTTTATAAAAATTATGATAATAATTGTAACTGTTGTTATAATCATGTCAACAACCTGCCCATCTGAAATAGCTTATCCATTGCATAATGCCATGAAAAAACGCGTCCATATGCCGCTAACGTTTTAGTCACGATATTGGAATAAATACACTATGCGGGTAATTACGTGCACAAACCCGTTTATGACTTGATTAAAATCATTTGCTCTGTAACTAAGTTTTCCACAGAGAGAGAGAGAGAGAGAGAGAGAGAGAGAGAGAGAGAGAGAGAGAGAAAGAGTTGTACGTTAGCCAGAAGAGTTTTCGTTACCAACTTTTCATACCAACACTAAGACCTGCGAATGGAAAGGTCAAAATTCCATTTCCCTCAATGATGAAGTGACATTAGAAATTTCCCATAAAACCTTGAGTGTTTCTTTTTCAGGTTAGAAACGGGATGTATAATCCATCACACCCTTTCCATACGAACACGCTGCAGGAAATGTCAAAGGAAATTAACATAGCTGTCAAACTCACTTTCTTAATATGGGGATATGCGCCTTGCCTACATTACGATCAAATTAATTCGCTGACTTATACTGTAGAGTCCCACACGGACCTACACGATCGTCCATCTTACTTGGCCGTCCAAACTCATACCTTAGGGCATCCGCTCCTCACAACAAGCATCTCCTGACATACGCGCCAAGCACACGCATATAAGAAACACAGCCGACATCATACATCCTTTTTATGTATACTGTCATTCATAATAATGTCACGTCAAATGTATCATTCTTAATAAAGGCAATACAATGTCAGCTTTCCAGCTATATTTATCGGAACTCTGTTCGTTACTTGTATATAACACAGTTGACTGTATATTAATCTCTTTTGTTCGCCTCGTGTCAGGCACTACATTTCCGCCCGCAAGAGCCCTTTGCCCGTCTGTTGTTTTGAATGAGTTAACGGCAGCACCAAACATACTTCACTGATGGATCAGCTGATCTCAGCATTCCGGCAGCAAGAGCAGCAGCAGTCTATTCGGCCTCATTTTTTTTTTTTAATTCAATAAAGTTTATTTACAAACATTGCAGTTTTCATTTTACACAACAATTTTTACAGTAATATTTGTTATGTACATAATAATTCGAGTTTCAATCGAGTTTAAAGGACTTCTTCCATAAATCCATCTGTTACAATTGATTTTAGTTTGTCACCATAAATGGATTTTAGGAGCCATCTGCAGTAATTTATTTTACCTTTGAGAAAACTTAAGGTTTCTATTTCATTGAAGTTTTTAACTCTACTTATCCATATACAATAAAGATAGTTACATATCAATATTCGGCCTCATTCAAAGAAAGTTGGCGGCTTTCCAACAATGCCTCCACCCTTCAGACTGAATTGGTAGCCATTGCAAAAGCTTTGGAAGATTCCCAGCACAAACAAGGAAACACAACGATTCACACCGACCCCAAAGGCGCCATTCAAGCCATAACCAAAGGGAAAGCAAAGGGGAATACTAAACTCCTTACGAGTACCTAGGCAATCGCCTCTCTTCACCAAAACAGAAGCAAACAAATAACATTAAACTGGATCCTGAGTCACGTTGGGATTCATGGAAATGAAGAAGCAGACGCCCTTGCAAAAAGCGATTTGCAACGCAGTAGCATAAGCATTAAACTGGGACCATCATTAACCCCGTTGAAAAGCAAAGCAGTAGCATACTGTCAACAGCAAGAAGAAAGCAGTGTCAGACGGCCTTCTACGAAGATTCAAGAACTGCCAAATGGTATTTAGAAACCACCAATCTATAGCCGCATAATATATCGAGAGAAACACCACGCAAATTAGCAGTTATTATTCACAGATTAAGATTTGGATTTCTGTGTAGCTGGCAACGGATAGAGAATAATCCAAGAGCAAGAAATTACTGCGAAATTGTCGCTGAAGAGCCATTAGATCACTTCTTACTAGAAACGACGCAGTTAAGAGAAAACTGCGTCGATAACGACTGAACAGCCACGAAACCATCGAAGCACATCCTCGAAAACATTCAGGATTTCACTGGTTTTCTGAGTTCCTACCCGCCGCCAAGGTAGGGAACAAGCAAATGACTCATCGACCATCGCTTTGCGAGCGATCAGGAATTCCATTATGGAAGATACCGTCAACACTCTGGATCACCTGTGGAGTTTTTAACTCGAATAATCCTTTTTCTTTCAGGAACCTATCCCTTCACATCCCTAAGTACAATCCCCCAATCCACCCTTTAATTTTCAAGCCATTTTTCCCCGCGTCATTTTTCCAGACACTATTTCTCCGACAAACATTTCCTCTCCATCGATCGGCTTCTCTTTCATGATCGATGCTAATTTGCTGTCGAGTAAAGGAAATTGGATGATAACTGTTCCCTGGATACGCTATTTTTCGTCTTTTTCTCTTACGATAAAACTTTCCCTTACTGGCTATCTCCGACTTTCCAGAGCGCCATTATCGTCCTTTTTTCCTGAACCATAATGACGGGTACCTTTTAGGTGACAAAGAGGTTTTAAGAATCTCGCCTGTTAACCTTTCATTTCACCCATACCATTTCACTGGCACGACCATAGAACAAAATATAGATAGTTACGTTCATATCCTTAATTTTATCTATTCATCATAAATGACTTAGGTGCTGCTTTACGAGCATGAAATAAATGCTGGACAGTTCAATTCCAGCTTAATAAAAAGAATACAATTACAAAATAAATGAGTAAGTTTGTAGACTCAGTCTCTTACTCACGACTTCGCTACAATATATCATTCATAGGTTAAAATTTTTACCTCATTATTTCATTCCTGATGGCGTAGTGACTGATTCTATTCACTAGCCACCTTCATCATCTGGACAGAGGCTGAATCTGGACTAGACCTCCTACACAGAAAACTTTCACTACATTAACAATTTTAATGCCATCTTGTCAATTAAGCGATGTGAGGGCTTTTAATCATAGGCAGTAAGCTTAACTGAACCACTGGCGATCTGGATCGCTCAATTTTTGTATATCGGTTCTCTCAGTTGTTTTAATCGCTTTGTGTCATTCATTTGCAGCATTGCCATAGCATTATGTAGGTTTTGGTGTATTGGAAAATGTTGAGCAAATTTTGTCCGTTAATTTTCTTACGCTGTGCAGAACTTATTCTCATAATTAACATAATTAAAATCGCCTTGAACGAAATGTTTCTTACATGTTCACTCGCATTTCACTGGTGAAATTAACAGAGAACATTTTAAGTTCACTCAAGTTTTGTTTCGAATGTTCAATACATTATTAATTTTCTTTCGGATTCAGCTCTACTACCTCACAAGATTTTTAGATAAAATGTCCATGGTAACTGCATGCAAACTTTCCTTCCTTTGTGCATTCCTTTTAATTGGTCAATATGACGGACTCGCTGTGTTGATTTAGAAAATGTTTTTACCGCAATTCTCCATATTATTTTGTGATTTGATTGTTTTAGATTGAATAATTTCATTTTAAAATATCTGTATAATTGAAATTAATATAATTAGTTACTGGGATATATTTACTACATAAAATGAAGCAAAATCTGCATATTGGGTCACAACAGAGATTGAGCAAATATTGGTTGTAAACGTCTTTTAGTACAACCCCGCCGACGGTTATTTTTCAAAAAGAAATCTTTCCCCCGCATTGCATAACACGGAGGAACTGGCGTTGACAACAAATGTACGCTCCTGCTGAACCTTGGTTTGCTTACAGTCTTTTTTGTCAACGTTAACAAGACCATTATAATATCCCGGCATTCTACGATTACGTGCTTTCCCACCGTAAGAGCAGTGTGACTGGAATGAATCTATCACTGTCTCACTGTAAGAGCAGTGTGTTCTGTAAATGATGGCAAAGCATAATAAAGTCACGGGAAAAAAGTCACAACAAAAATCACAATTTGAATCTCGCCTGTTAACAAGTCACAGGAAAAACTGTCACGACCATTAATTTAAAGTCTTTTGTTCATGTTTTTTCACCTAATTCCCAACATAAATGTAGTAAACACGCCTCAGAGGTGGATCCCGTGCTGGGTTAAAACCAGCTTGGCTGTCACTATCAGTTAGGAAATATTAATGTGGCCTTTTTTCCTGTGACCTTTTAACCTGTGACGTTTTTTACCTGGATTCTAACTTCTTAGCCGGTAAAACACTCTTCCAAGAGCTTAGAGCACTGTTCTGTTTTCCTATTACATGAGCCCCATGACACCAGGGAATGTCTGACAACAACTGAAAATGATGATGTAAAAAGAAACAGTAGAAAAGGTCGTGATAATAACAGTTCATGGGAACATAGTTTAACTGAAGTTTGTTTTCTTCCACCTGAGGAAAAGATGGAAGACTCGAAAGTCTTTCCAACATAACATTATCTTCACAGGATTGAATACTATGTTGCAAATTTTCTCTCGTTAATTTCTCTTCTCTCTCTCTCTTCTCTCTCTCTCTCTAATTAAAATCCTGAAAGAAAGAGGTTGCCTTTTTTCACTATCAAATTAGCGGTTTCAAGCTCAAAGTTTTGTCTGTCCAATTAATAAAATATATCGTTAGTTTGTAGGCGAGTGATTTTACTGCATACAATAAAAACGATGATTTCCTTCCTTTGAGCATCCTATTTGCATGAAAGGTTTAAAGTGTTGATTTGAACCAGTTTTACCAGTTCTTCATATTATTTACATATGATTATATACATTATATAATTTACTATAAAATATATATATATATATATAATTAATATAATTTTAAATATATATACATATATATATATATAAATTCTGCATGTTGTCATATATATATGTATATATATATGTATTTATCTTTAGTTTATACCGCTCGATATTTACAACAATAATCTATATATATATATATATATATATATATTAAATAAATGTATATATATATAACCTATTTATATATATTTTGTCAACGTTAATTAAACCATATAATATCCCGGCATTTTATATTACGTGCTATATAATGGCATGTGACTGGAATAATATATATACTGTCTAACTTAAATATATATACATTTTTATAAATATTATAACTAATAAAGTCACGATGTATTTATAAAAGTAGTAATTTTAACCAGATTGACCTAGATGGGGAACGTCTTTTTCCAGTCTTTGTTTATGTTTTGCAATTCAAATATAACGATCATTGTACTAAAGACGGAAAGCGTCCCCACATACCAGGTTAGGTAGCATTAGGGATGTAACTATCTGGGAAAATTTCCATATTTTTCCTTATGCTATGTGGTCCTGTAACTTTTTACCTGTCCTTCAAACTTCTTACGGATGTGTTGACAAAAATTTCAGACCCCGGGGCACTGTTCAGACATGCTACCTGTTTTGACCCAGCGACTGGTCAGACAAGGGAGAACAACTTAACTATGAGGATGTAACATCTTCCCGGTCACGGGAATAATCCTTGGTCATCGTTTAACGTCTTTCTTCCGTTCTTATGTTGTCCAAAGATAAGGTCTGTGTTTTGTTCAAAACTCCTTCAATTACTACCTCCTGACTGTATTTCTCAATATTCCTTGTTTCATTCTCCAGCCTCCACTTACTCTAGATGCTTTTACTGAAAGAGTCTAGATTAAGGCAAATTATTATATTGTTTAGCTTCATCCAATTTATTCCAGTAATAAAATATATCTTAGTTCGGTAAGCAAGTCATTTTAATTCTTTAAAAACGCATTCTTTGTGTCTCCGAATCCATTGTTTGGAAGAGCCATTGTGTTTCACCACCATCTTAACGAGTAGAGATTGCTTGCGTCCGATAGTTGGCGACGTTTATCGTAAAGTCTTTATTCATTGAATATTCTTTGTCGAGGTTAATTCCCCGGCTGGCGACCTTTAATATAAACAGCTGTCTTTGAGGTTAATTCGTAGCTTCAAGTGACAGGTTACGTGTGTCCTAGGCATGCAGGGCCGTATAAAAATTACGAAAATCAAGTAATAAACTTATCAGCCATATCGCACTCGTATACAACATATATATATGTGTGTGTGTGTGAAGTGATGTAAAACTAAGCCAATGTACGGATTTAGAATTTAGCAAAGGTGGACACGGGGGTAGGCACATTCTTTAGTACAAAGTGAGAAAGAAAATAGAAAGCAACTATAAAAATAGACTAGAGGTGAGTAAGAAATTTAAGGAAAAAAACTGTTGCAGAAAGAACTTATAAAATAATCCCTTACCGACGTGAAAGATGTTGAGGATTTGTGGAAAAGAATATAAATAATTGAGTGCAATTTTATTTTGATAATGGGCGCGTTAATGTACGACATGTACAAACGAAACCACTGGTTTGGTGTAGAATTGGGCATGAGACAAGGGTCTGTTATGTTTTTCTGGCTGTTCAATATATACAGAACTGAGTGATGAACCCACTCAGGAAAATTAGATATAGTAGCTAAGTTGTAAAATAAGGAAAGGAACTGTACATAGAGCGTGGAATGTTTGCTGTTTACGGAGATACAGTACTGAGAAACTGTAGACACTATTAAGGGGTATGAAAGCATTTGCAAGTGTAGACCGTTGAGAGTAATTACGTTAGGAGAAAAAAAAGACCAGGAAGATGAAATAGTGAATGTTAATATGGATAATGGAAGACTGGAGGCGATTCACTTCTATAGTTATTTGAGATTAAACTTGTAGGTAATAGGAAGGTGAGAGAATAGGTGAATAACAGAATAAATTTATCATTAAAGATATGTCAATACGTGATTGAGACTGGAAGAAAATTAAATTGTTTACCGAAGCCAAGGTGGGAATGTATGAAAGCATTGTTGAACCAACCCTCGTTAATGAAAGTGAAGAGTAGATGATGAATTTGAATAAACAAAAAGTCTTCTTCTTTAACGTGCGTTTATTCCCATTTTTGTATGGGGTAAACGATGCCTTCTTTTGAAGGACTTTTGATTTGGCTTAAAATGAATCATGTACTGGTAGCTTGCTAGTTTACATTATGCTACTAACGCCAGTTTGAGATAAACAAATCAATCATTAAAACGTTCTTTTTTTTCTTTCTCTCTCTCAAATTATCATTTGCCATTTAGACCAAAGTTTCAATAATACCACTTATTTTTCTAATTTTCAGCAACATGACAAATTTACTCTCGTTTTCATACTGAACAGAAAATTATCATTATCATTATAATAAAACTCATAATAATAAAGTCAATTGTACAGCAACTACAACAATAATAGTAATAATAATAAGATAACATTATTCTCAAACTACTTTGGAACTGATCCCTTCTCTCCTAAGTAAACGAAGAAAGAAAAATGGATTCAGGACAGGAAACATCTGTCGATCCTGTACAATCGGACAGAGTAATGAATCCTGGAATCACCATTTCCCATTTTACGATGTCTGGTTTTGTGGGGCTGCAGCCTGAATTTGATTTATTTCGGCCCAGTTTTCATTTTGAAATAAAGTCTGTATTTTACCATTTTTTCTAGATACTGTATATATTTGCAGCTTTTCTTTGAATTCTGTAGATATTAATTCCTTGGTTCCCGTTATCATCTATCATATAATACGACAATGATATTTTTCCTTTCAATTTACATGATCCATTGCCAATTAGAGTTTCCCTAAATATTTTATAACGTTTTCATTTCACTATGAACCCACATTCTGCTCTTTATGCAAATGATTTCTTCTGATTCTTCTTAAAACCTTTTACTTAATGCTAGTCATTATAGGTTCCTCTGGAAAGACTGGCATTAGATTCTAATGTCATTTCCTTACAGTCATTCACGTTATTCTTGCTGATGCTCTCCCACGTCCTTCCTAAGTACACTTTTTCCTTTCTGTTATTTGTCAATTCTACACTAAAATGGCACAATTTATACGAACATACATACATACATGCAAACACACACACACACACAGATATATATATATATATATATATATATATATATATATATATATATATATATATATATATATATATATATATATTGTTACAGAACACTAGGCTAGAATAAAACTAAATAGTAACAACTAACCTAATTTATTAATGAACAGTAACAGTTATCACCACCATGACAGAATAAAAGGACAAACTTAGCAAAGAACATGACAATTAACAGATACATAGTAATATTACTCACGCAAACCAATATGTAAATTAATGAATAACAAATACCACTGGCCAAATGACTGACCATATAGTCAAATTAACCCCCTAAGTCAACATTCTCAGGTTTTCCCCAAGGATCCTCAAGTTTTACAAGAACAGTAAGTCAAGCAATGAAATACATGACAGATCAACTATTCCCCATGTTACCACTCCAGTACTCATTAACACTAGCACAATCCATAACACAATCCATAACACTTCCTCCATTAAGATAAAAACAAAGTTTTTATTACAACAAGCAATATTAAACCAAATAAAAGTACCATTTACATTTTACATTAAACAATACATATTTATAAATTTATATTCAACAATATTCATTCTGGAATTCTTGAAAGGAAATCTGCTACAATGTTGTCCTTTCCTTATGTGTTGGATATCAATGTTGTAAGGCTGAAGAGTCAGGCACCACCGTGTAAGCCGAGGATTTCTGTTCTTCATACGAGAGATGAATGTTAATGGATTATGATCGCAATATACCACTATTGTTTTACTGTTGTCCAGGTAGACTTCAAACCTTTCAAGGGCAAGCAACAAAGCAAGGGCCTCTTTCTCTATGACTGAGTAAGATCTCTGGTGAGGTTTTAGCTTCTGAGAAAAAATAAGAAACTGGATGCATAATCCCATCCTTTCCTTCTTGAAGTAGGGCTGCTTCTACTCCAACACCTGAAGCATCTACTTGAAGACAGAATGGCTGTTCAAAGTCTGGAGCCTTTAGAATGGGGCAGTAATAAGCATATTCTTTAAGCTTTCATATGCTTCATTACAGGTCTTGGTCCGAATAAATTTCCTTTTTGGGCTTACTAGGTCCGTCAATGGAGCAGCTACACTAGAAAAGTTAGGACAAAATCTGCGATAATATCCACATATGCCCAAGAATCTTTGAACTTCCTTCCTTGAATTTGGTGTAGGCCATTGAGCAATAGCTTCAGTCTTTGCAGTTACTGGCGTTATGCTCCCACTTCCAACTTTGTGACCCAAATAAATAAGTTCAGCTTTTCCAAATTCTCTTTTATGTAGATTCACCGTCAAGTTGTTGTATATTAACAGTCTTTGAAAAAGTATAGACAGGGTTTTTAGGTGCTCCTCCCAAGTATGCGAGAAAATTACTAGGTCGTCTAGATAAACTTTCACTCCTTCTAGCCCTGCCGTTACAACATCCATCATCCGTTGAAATGTTGCTGGTGCATTGGTCATACCAAATGGAAGTACTTTATATTGGTATAAACCAAATGGCGTCACAAAAGAAGAGATTCTCTTGGCACTATCAGTCAAAGGGATTTGATAGTACCCCTTTAGAAGATCCAGCTTTGTCACGAACTTAGAATTTCCAACAGAGTCTATCATGTCCTCTATATGAGGCAAAGGATAAGAATCCTTTGTGTCATGGAATTAACCTTTCGGAAATCCGTGCACATGCGATGTCCGCCATCTTTCTTCGCAACAAGTATGCATAGGGATGCCCAGGGACTATCACTTGGCTCTGCAAGATTATTATCTAGTAAGAAATCGACTTCCTGCTTTAGTATCCTTAGCTTTTCATGTGACAGTCTGTAGAATGGCTGCTTAACTGGACGGGCACCTTCAACCAACTGGACATTGTGACTGGCTGCTGTGCAGGCTTTAGGGACATCTCCAAATATTTCTTTGAACTGCATGAGCAACTCTTTCACATCTTCTGCTTGGGTAAGAGATAAATGACTTAATTTAGTAGAAGGATTTTAAGCACATCAGAGTTCTGAATTTTGACTTCTTTGCCACTAATACAGAAGTCATCATATCCTTTACTTGTTACATTTTCAATGACCAAAGTAGGCACTTCATCTTTAGGGTGATATTCTTTAATCAAATTAACATGAACCAACCTCCGTGTCTTTCTCCGTCCAGGTGTAGCTATTATATAGTTAAGATCACTTTCCTTAGAAATAACTTGATAAGGACCTTGATACCTGGGTTCTAAAGGAGATTTTCTTACTGGTAAAAAAATAACAATACTAAATCACCTGGTTTGAAACTTTGTTCAGAATTTAAATCATAGTTAATTTTCATTTTACGCTGGGATTTATTGAGAAATTTTCTAGATAAATCTTGAGCTATTTTCAGTTTCCTTTGAAGTTTAGAAATGTAATCGTTAACACTAGATGTACTCTCATCATTAAACCAAGTTTCTTGCAATAACTTTAAGGGTCCTCTAATATCTCTACCAAACAAAAGCTCAAATGGAGAAAAACCTAGACTCTCCTGACACGTACTTCTTACCGCATACAATACGTAATTCAAACCTTCATCCCAATCCTTTTCTTGATCCATGCAGAATTTTGATAGCATATTCTTCAGAGTCTGGTGAAATCTTTCAAGTGCACCCTGGCTCTGCGGATGATAAGCACTTGAATGATACTGGGTTACACCAAGGCGAGTCATAACCTGCTGAAATAAGTCAGATGTAAAATTTGCTCCTGATCAGATTGTATTATCTTTGGGATACCAAACTGAGTAAAGAGTTTTTCCAGCACAGGCAGTAGCGTTTTAGTCTTTATGTTCCTTAACGGAACTGCTTCCGGATACCTTGTTGTTACACACATCATTGTCAGAATATACTGATTACCCTTTTGGTTTTTGGAAGAGGACCCACACAGTCTAAGATCACCCTAGAAAATGGTTCGTCCACAACACAGGTATAGGTCTCAAAGGAGCTGGTTTAATTGTCCGATTTGGTTTTCCAACTATCTGACAAATATGACAGGTCCTGCAAAATCTAGATACATCTTTATGTATACCAGGCCAATAAAAATATTTTAGTAATTTATACTCTGTTTTTCTGATTCCCAAATGTCCACCCAAATTATTATGTGCTATACTTATTACCTTATCCTTGAAGCACGAAGGAATAACCACCTGATGTATAGCAAAATCATCTTCAGCTGGTACATCTGGAAAGCAGAATTTTCTCATAAGCAAGCCATCTTTGATGTAATAACAGCGACTTTCACTTCTACTGTCATCCTCACTTACTGCTAAAGAAAATAATTTAGATAAGTTAGGGTCTCTACCTTGTGCAGAAATCAATGTCTCCTGTTCATAGGAAAACAACCAAAGTCGGTGTCATCTGGTACATCACTTTCAGGTTCGTTCAAAACCTCAGTAGTTTCATGAAGAAAAATCCTTATTAACAAAATCCATTTTATCATTTGACTTACTATCTTCATCCTCATGAAAAAATGAACTCAAATCAAATGACTTATCCAAAACATCACATTGTCAGACTTCAAATTACTGGACCCAAAAGACAAGCCTCCCTTGTCAAACTCATTGGTACCATCGCTACCATTTTGTGTCCTACTAACTTGACTCCTAGTGACAACACAAGAAGGAAACAACTCAGGGCTGCTGCCTCCAATTCCAAGGTAGGACTAATATCCAAAGGAGTAAAAGTAACCACTGGATTAGGAACAACTACTTCACCAGCAATATCATTACCAATCAAAAGTGACACCCCTTCCACAGGTAATGCATCATGCACAGCAAGCTCCACATATTTGTTTGCAAATCCAGACTGTAGATAAATCCTTGCTAATGGAGAAACTACAGGCAATTGCCCAAGACCTTAAGAACAACATGCTCACCAGTTAGAGTCTTTCCAATAAAAAGGAACAGCACTCCTACCACTATACTCTTACTAGAAGCCGTGTCTCTCAAAATCCTAACAGGTACTGGTTGACTGTGCTGACTGTAAGAAACAAAGCCTTCACTTTGAAATGGTTCTAATGACTTCATACTGACTTCTGGTTGTCCAACATCTTCACCTTTCATAACTTCACTATTGTTGATTGCTAAGCTAACATCACCCTGATTGCCCTTCTTATTTTGCAAAAATTCCTCTTAGGATTATGAACACAATTGGACACAACATGACCGGGTTTTTTACACAAAAAACAGATTCGAACATTCAACCCTGAACCCTTTTTAAAATCAGGCTTATCACCAACATTAGACTTTGGTAATTTAGCATGTTCATCAATCTGTTCACAATTAGTTTGTCCTATGTGCTTCTGCACCCTACGTGAGTTCATTTGGCCAGCTCTGATATTGGATTCTTTCGTCTTAGGGTTCACCAAAGAAAAATTCTCTGCTAATGAGGTTGCTTTTTTAAACTGGTTACTTCTCTCTCGAGTAAATAGGTTCGGACACATGAAGGAATGCTATTCAAAACTGCTCAAGTACGATTAACTCCTTCAAGGCATCAAAAGAATCTACTTTACTAGATTTTAACCACTTACCCAAAAACTTTTCAATAATGTGAGCAAACTCTGTATATGTCATGTCCTGTTCCTTGCTAGTAGACCTAAATTTCACCCTATAGTACTCAGCAGTTATTTCATAAGAATCCAGAACAGCCTTTTTCACATGATCATAGTTTTCATGAAGAGGTGAAAGAACAGCACTATAAGTACTCCTGCCTTTCCCTTTTAAACTACGCTGAATTAAAGCAGTCCATTTACCTTGAGGCCAACCAAAACTAGTTGCAAGCTTCTCAAATTGTACAAAAATTCATCTGGGTCTGATTCATCAAACTCTGGAACCATTCTTATACATTTATAAATGTCAAATCTCTCATCACTTGAAGTATTTTGCACAATGCCAAGCTCAGCTCTTTTCTCTAGCAACAGTAGTTCATGCTGTTCCCTTTCCTTTTCTCTCTCATACTCTCTTTTAACCTTTCTAATTCTAGCTTCTTAATTATCACATTCACATCTTCAGATGCATCATCTTGCGGTACACAAAGATCAAGTGCAGATTCATCCACAATCTCATTATCTACCAAGCTTTGAACGACAGCATTCATAAGCAAAGATTTTTTCCAATAGAGCTTCACTGGTATCTCATAACACTCAGCTAATCTAATCCAATCATTTCTCCTTAAACCACGTTTCAAATCAGTTGCAGAGGGGTCTAATTTAAATTCTTCTATATCAAAAGTAGCCATTATGTATCAATATCATACAAACACTTAATAGAAATTAGACTAGGCTGGGTTAACAATGACCTAGAGTAGGTTAGGTTAGCAAAGACCTAGAAAGGTTAAGGTGGTATAGACCTAGAAGGGCTAAACCTAGTAAGTACAAATACACTAGAGCACTTATCACAAACATAAGTAACATGAACTTATCAGGCATAATGATAAGCACACAAAAACATTTTGATTACTGTTCATAGCCTATTACTAAGATAAAATCCCGGACAGGCCCCCAATTTCTGTTACAGAACACTAGGCTAGAATAAAACTAAATAGTAACAACTAACCTAATTTATTAATGAACAGTAACAGTTATCACCACCATAACAGAATAAAAGGAAAAAACTTAGCAAAGAACATGACAATTAACAGATACATAGTAATATTACTCACGCAAACCAATATGTAAATTAATGAATAACAAATACCACTGGCCAAATGACTGACCATATAGTCAAATTAACCCCCTAAGTCAACATTCTCAGGTTTTCCCCAAGGATCCTCAAGTTTTACAAGAACAGTAAGTCAAGCAATGAAATACATGACAGATCAACTATTCCCCATGTTACCACTCCAGTACTCATTAACACTAGCACAATCCATAACACAATCCATAACAATATATATATATATATATATATATATATATATATATATATATATATATATATATATATATATATATATATATATATATATATATATATAACCTTTATCCGGCTCTACCATTCTCCTTCATTCCACAGCTTGGTTGGTCATAACTAAAAAGGTGGGAATCCGACATCATCTTTTGGTGAAGCATGGACCAATCTCTCAAATTTTCTTTTATATTTAAAGTTATCCCTTTCTAGCCGGATTTGGCTGAAGTTTCTTTTTCTCGTTTTTCAGGATTTCAAAATCAAAAGAAAAATTCTATATTTGAAATGGGTAGTTGGTACGATGGAGGTTAAGCTTTTTATCACTAACTTGCCCGCGATTAACTGGCAAAGTGAGAGCAGATAACTGTGAGTTCAAATTACTTGTAATTAAGCATCTGGAAACATGGTAAGAACTCTGAAGACGTAAATCAGAGGTGCATGAAGAACTCTACATCATCAGTCCAAAACTGTGCTAAAGACTAAATGGATGTAATGATAGATTTAACTGCAGCAATGACACTCGTCAAAAATCTTAAGCGGACGGAATTCTGCAAGGCTTTAAATGTAAGCATTATTGCAATGGATAAACTTATAACATACTCTTACACTTGCAAGAGCATCGCCTTGACACTTCTTGAAATCGACGAACAATCAAACAAACACGAGCTCTGCTAGTTTGTTACTGTACGGGACAAATAGGCAATTTAGTCCATCAGAGTAAAGAGACCAGTTAGGATCTTATTTGCAGAGCGAGATAATCGTGTTTTGTTTAGGGATTCCTGGAGCGGGTGGCTTGTTTCGCAGCTTACAGAGCTGTTTGTTACCCTTTTGAAGTATTTCGCTTGTGAACAAAATCGTAGACTTCGCCTTCCATCTTGTTAATGTCAATAGCGTCCCATCAAAACAGAAATAATATATTTTGGTCAATGTGTTGTTTCAGTCGCATAAGTGATTGTTACCTATCTTCCTTTATGAAATACTTGTCACACGGAACAAGACGGTTTACAAAGGAAATTCTTGTATATTTTTGGACAATTACCGAAATGGAAAAGTGTTGAATTAAGTAATGTATTACCTCCAAAGTTTTGCGACTAGAAATCATGCTAGTTACTATTGTGGAATTCTGAAAGAATCGATAACAGCGTCAAAGCATTTCATAAACAAGCCTTAATTACATCTAAACAGTAGTGGCCCTTTCAATATACAGTTTTATGAAAAAAAAGAGACAATAAAAAATGTAACCAGCTTTTCATACATTTCCACTGTTAACAATTAAACCGCATCTACAACTCGTGCACAGGCTTCAGGGAAGGAAATGTGATGCAGAAAGCCCTAACATTCTGTGTTATGAATGGACTCTATGATAAACACAGCCATCACCCACGTTCGATGAAGCGAGATGTCAGTGAAGGACATGGAAGCAGAGACAGGGGACGGGGTAAGGGAGAGCATGAAAGCAAACAGCCAAACGTCCATAATCAAAGGGAACCTGTGGCTTCGCCATGCATATTTCAAAATCCATTTGTTGTGGCATCATTGGCGTGTCTCTTGAAACAAAGGAGGACAGAGCCGAGAGTTGCGAGGTATTATCATACATATAGCCTTCTCGCCTCTCCTAGCCAAGAACACGAATGCCAGACGTCTTGACGGATTAACCATTACTTGGGATTGATAGATGAGTTTTGGTCTTTCAGGTAAAATAGGTCGTTCGGTTTACACCAAAAAGGAGTAAGTTTCCGAACAGAATTTTTAATTATTCAGGCAACATTTATATTTTATTTCGGTAAAATTCTGCTTTGCATGCCTCGCGTGGAAATGAAACACCGGCATTAAATAAGTGGGACAAACTTGCGTGAGTTTAACAGAGTTACTTGCAGACAAGCTTTGGCGGCAGTAGGCAGCGTGACAGTTTAACAACTGAATAAATCAGGTCAGAGGATAACGCAAGAGGGGCATTAATAACAAGTAAATCAAGTTGAAATCCAATTCATGTAGGAAGAAGCAATATATCCTGTACGCTATCATGACCTGCAACGATTCCTGGTGATGAACAACGTTTATCAAGTGCCTGCGAGCAATTCAAATTTAGGTAAGTATTTTTCTTAGGTTTAGCTATTATCTAGAGAAGCTCAGTCCAGGTGAAAATGAATACACGATAAACTAAACGTCAGTCACGAAAAAGATATACCATAAAAGATTCAACATTTCGTTTTGTCTTCCATGTTATGCATCGTTTTTTATCCGGCTTAATATTTTGTTTTTTTTATCATTATTCGGTATATTTCATCTTTAACTGATTGAAATAGGAGGAAGACATCATACTATTTTGTCATTTTTTCATTGTTTTGTCTCTTAAATGAGAACCATACTGATTTTCATCCTTCTTACATAGAGATGTGCGTTATTTTTTTTATCTTATTCTAATTCTAATAACGATGAAAAAACTGCGAAATAAACAGAATTTAGTAATTTAGAAATATATTTACTTTATTTTAGCACTAAGTGGTAGGTTTTTCTTTGTATATGAGTTTGCATTGCGTAAAAGAGAGAGAGAGAGAGAGAGAGAGAGAGAGAGAGAGAGAGAGAGAGAGAGAGAGAGAGAGAGAGAAATTCTACCATTTTAGTAGAGTTTGCTTTGTAATTTTGTATTTTGCTAGACAGTTTTTTTATTAATTTATTTTTGGTTTACATTTTTGGCATTTTGCGCCAGATTTCTCATTATGCTTATAAAACTATCGGGGTTGTATGTGTGTAAAATAAACAGACAGACAGACAGAGATACGAGGTAAGGGAGAGAGGGAGAGAGCGAGAGGCGGAGTAGGTTGATACTTTTACCTTTCATGATTAAAAAACTTTTTAGGAATCCACTTAGTGCCCCCACCGACCATGACAAAATGACTCAGTCCATACCTCATTTGGTTCGCGGAAAGATTTTGCTTGAAAGTGATAGAGATAAAGAGGAAAAAAAATGTTAAAAATATGCCAAATATTTTTGTTTTATGATAATTCTTAATTATTTTTGAGTAACCATAATTAAGGCATATAACCCGAGTAACAAAGATACCTTATTAGTGAGAATGAACATTATATTATAGCTCTATATATTTCCGTCGATTACAGAAGTTCACTACAGAGTCTTAAATAAGGATTGAGCACTTTGAATTTACCCCATGCAGTGTTGAGTAGATTTCAATTCTGAATAATGACCGGCTGCTAAAACGATATTTGAAAATCCTACTGTAAAACATCGTTAGTCACGGGATAACGCCTTAAAATACTGAGGTGTCTAGGATTCTTAAATTTCCCTAAAAAAAAAAAAAAAAAAAAAAAAAAATTACCAGATGACCAAAAAAGAAAACTATAAATGAAAGTTGCATTACTTTACAAAGAAAAGTCATTATAATGATTGATGTCTCTCTTGCATTCAACTTTAGCTTTGTCTTCTCTTTATTTCTCATTATTGGATTTTCACTTTCCAGAGAAGATTACCCCAACTAATGGCGGCACGGGTTCTGTTATTAGAGCAGCCTGTAAGTTGAAAAAAATTTAAGCATACCTTAGTTTAACCAGACCAGTAAGCTGATTAACAGCTCTCCTATGGCTGGCCCGAAGGATTAGTCTTATTTTACGTGGCTAAGAACCAATTGGTTACCTAGCAACGGGACCTACAGCTTATTGTGGAATCCGAGCCACATTATACCGAGAAATGAATTTCTATCACCAGCAATAAATTCCTCAAATTCTTCATTGGCCGCCTGGAGACTCGACCTCGGGCATAGCAGAGCGCTAGCCGAGAACTCTACCGACTCGTCCAACGAGAAACTTGCAGCCTGTAAGTGAAGAGCATACGTGCGTGAGTGGGGGTCAAGTTGAAAATTGATGGAATCACAGATGAACACTTGAAGTTTTCTGTAAGCAGCAAAATTACTGAGTGGCTAAGCAGCGCAATTACGATACACATTCAATATGAAATAATGCCCAAGTCCTTTCCTGAGGCCTTCTTATTGAGTTTCTCCAAAATGAACATTAATATACACGGTGACGGTGATAACAATAGAAGACATGTAGACAGAGGCAAAATATAAGGAATTATTACCGATAAAAAATATCTAAGTGGATGGCTAATGTCCGTAATATAAGGAGTTAAGAAACTTTAAGACCTATCAGAAAAGAAACATAATGTCCAGTAGACTCAAGTAGCCTGAAAACCATGACAAGAAAAGTAAAAAAGAGAATACCCGTGGAGAATGAGGTCCATGGAAGGACTCCAAGGAAAAAGGCGAACAGATATACCCTTGAGCTGAAAAAGTTTACTGTGACTCACGTGTTGACAGGCGAGAAATTGAGAGAGAGAGAGAGAGAGAGAGAGAGAGAGAGAGAGAGAGAGAGAGAGAGAGAGAGAGAGAGAGAGAGTATACAAGTATATACAGTATATATATATATATATATATATATATATATATATATATATATATATATATATATATATATATATATATATGTGTGTATACATATAGTATTATGTATGTGTGTATACATATAGTATTATGTATGTATGTATGTATGTATGTATATATATATATATATATATATATATATATATATATATATATATATATATATATATATATATATATAATATATAATAGTTTGTGTGTGTGTGCATGTAAACCCAGGCTCGACAGGAGGTTTGATTGCTCGTAACACATGCGATTAACATCACACAGTTAGGTGAATAATGGGAGGGTCTTTGACGATCCTAAGGCAATAACCATTCTTTCCCCCATTCTTTACGATTGCAGTACCGTATTATTGAACTCTGAACTTCGCGTTAAATTATAGCGGCAGCAATCTGAAAGGACCGTTGTCCGGCAGAAAATGCTGTTCAGGTCGTTAAAAGAGCTCGCTGGGTCGCCTGTGAACGAGCTCCCACAACGGCATTGGTGTCGGATGGAAGTTTATGCCAGAGGGAACGCTTCCAATTCCGTAACTCTAGGATGACGCCACAGTGCCGGGGAAAATGCCTCTGTAACCTTCTATTTCTCTTACTGTTGTCCTTTTCCTTCCTTTTATTGACATTTTAGCTTTAGTTTTTAACTCATGGGTACTTTTTTTTTAATGGTGAAAAGCAGTCCCATCAGTGGGTTCTGTAGCGAAAGCAAATTCAATTGGAAAGGACAGAGGGATTTACAATAGGTAAAAAGATACAGTCCACAAACAGAGATTAAGAGGATGAATTATGTAAGTAGTTAGGATGAAGACTTACAGCTTCAAGAGGGAGTACGTAAGAAAAATTAACCCTGTACAATGACGTCCTTAAACTAAGATGATGAGCAAATTAATTTTAAAATATGAAATCCCTTTAATACATCCTCAAGAAAATATGAAAGTGAACGAGAGTGACAAATTTAAATGTCAGATGAGAGACTGGTACAAAAGATTCATTTGGGGAACATCCGCTTAGAAAAATACAAAATCCTACCGAGTCAAGGATAATCCTTTCCTTGTGCACATTCTTGCTACTAGGCTACCAAGAGAGAGAGAGAGAGAGAGAGAGGGAGAGAGAGAGATTTCTTAATTTGTCACTAGCAAGATTAAACTACAAGAGCAATGGCAAAAACCTAACGGTCCACTTGGCCATAACGAATGGTAACCTTTTTCATTATGGCTGGTGTTACCAACCTTTTTCTTTTTCCTTTTTGAGGCGCTCTCTCTCTCTCTCTCTCTCTCTCTCTCTCTCTCTCTCTCTCTCTCTCTCTAGTGACAAAATCTGTGGTATAGTGTGCTGTATATAGTCTTTCTTCCGTATTCTTTTTACATCATTTAATCTCAGACTTCGCTTTAATTTTTTTTCTTGAAAACAGTTTAGTTAGTGAACAGCTATCAGTCAAAATAAAAGCCTTTAACCAGCCAAATTAAAAGCCGAAGAAAACAAAAAAGTGGAACTGAGGAGCGACGAACCTTCCATTTTAAAGGATGAAAATTTATTTCATTTGAAAAGAAATAGTAGATTATTCCCAAGCTTGGCAGCGCACGGAAAAAAAAAGCCATTAGTCCAAGCAGTCCGTAAATTTGGGGTTTATAGAGAATAAATGAGAGAAGAGGCGCACTGACTAGTGTTATAAGTCCGCTATTAACGAAATTAATTCTTCACTTGATTTGTACGGAAGAATGACTTAAATGAAGCTGAGAATCCCAAGAGCTGTTTCTACTATTCCCAATCCCCTGATATGTTACAAGCTTCCTTGGTCATTTTCGGTTATAAATTTCAAGCCCTGCGCAATAGCTCCTTTCAGTAAATTGTAAATTGAAAGGAACTCAATATTAAGTAGTAAACGAAAATTTACGTTGGCTGCTGAATTGCGAGATAACGGTTATGCACAGTGTATTTACCTAAACCATCGTTAATTGTCTCTAGTAACTTCAGAGCTAAGCAAAATGTCTGACTTGGCTCAAATGTCACTGAACAAAATGGAAAATCTGTTCAACGTTGTTGAAGAATTCTGTGGATGTACAGAGGGGCCTCAAGACGGCAAAGAAACAGACTCAGTAAAAACTCTGCAACGTAGAGGACCCAGCATTAACAAACGTTTCTGTCATAACTGGTGCTTATGTTTGTTATTTCACTGGTGCCTTTGAATGTTGTGCTCAAGGGACGAGTGTCACAGTTAATCAAAATGTTTACAAATCAAAGCCAATTAAAATTGTTCTGCTAAATTTTCGCTACTGGAAGCCATACAAATTGATTACGGGACTAGATACAAATGTAAAATTAGTACTAGCATTCATCCTCTCAAGAAACTGTATTGACGGAACCATAAGATTTAAGTAATTTCGTCGTAAGAACTTCAATTAGAATTTGAATTAGACATCGCCCTTCATAAATTCTCATGCCATATTTTTTGTAGATATTTGTCTTGAGCCCAACATAATTCACAGAATTGCTGGAAGACATGATAAAACCCTTCCAGCATTATTCTTTGAGGGCAAAATTAAAATCATCGATGTTTATGTACTATTTACTTTCACCTCCTTTTTTCTTTATGACAGAAGACTATTAAGCAACCATTACAACATTGTCATCATCCCGAGCATCGTTGTTTTTATTTAAATGGACCTTGTCATAGATCTTGGTCGAGCCAATTTAGGTTGGGTGAAGCTTCAGGTAAATTTTTCCTGCTTATCAAAATGACCTCTATATACTTTCTAACAAATCCACTATTTTCTTAGAGAGGCTAAAATTATATAGAATGTTCTTATTTCAACGAGTGATGAAAATACTGAATGCGATCACTGCAGACCAAAAACCACCCGCCCACTGCTCTCCGAGGATACCGAAAAACTTATATAAACGCACAGCTTGAATCTAAATTTTTCGGTCCCGGCCGTCAGAATGCTTACATGAAGCAGTTTGCTACTTGGAATGACATTTTTGATGCATCTATTCTCGGTCGAGGTAACCTTGACAACTGAACAGACCTGTTCAAACTCACCCATTTCTATTGATCTGTTAAACCATAAACCTATCACATATAAGGTCTCGCAGTTTAACTGGGGGCTATATACAGTACCTACTTCACACTTGTCTAATGACCGGTAGCGGAAAGTTGTGACTATTGGGTTTTACATACTGAAACTAGATTTGTATTACTGAGTCTTTTCTAGGTAGTGTTCTGCTTGCCTTAATTGGATGGTGTCGCGAATGGGATATGGAACTGAAGTCGATCAAAACTTACGTGAATTTATTATTCGATCTGGTAATACATGGTTCCGAGCGTATGATTTGCTGTGATATATATATATATATATATATATATATATATATATATATATATATATATATATATATATATATATATATGAAGCGTGTGTGTGTGTGTTTTTTTACAGAGAGAAATAGATTATTCAGTTGAAGGAACCATTTTACCTTTGCGACAAGGAATGAATTTATTCTCTAAACGTTCGTTACGTTCTTGGGAATCGTCAAAACTGCCAAAACTCTCTGTTAACTGTTCATGTAAAATGTTGGTAGAAATACGCTGTTCTTGTCAGTTTGTACTTGTACGGGTCTCTGATTGAGTTCGAGTTGAAAATGTTTTTGTAAATATTTTGTTATATAAAATGATTCTAGAATAATTCACGACAGAGTAGACACCAATACATGTAGCTTTCAAAGATTCAGTAATGCCTGCTATGCAAAATGATCAAATAATTTCCTCTGTCAAATCTGTCTATAACTGAATTAATTCCACATCCATTAAGGATAAGCATGAAGTTATACAAGCGCGTGAAATCCCAAAACGATTTGATTTACATCGCGGGATTGATTATGTCAATACCCTAAAGGAACGGATACCAATAAAAGTTTTCCAGTTTCTGTTTTAAAGGCTATTTGGAATAAGAAGGAAAGAAAAGAAAAAAGAAAAAGGAACATGAAGGAAAATCATCTTTCTCCTCAGTGCCTCATTAAAAAATTGGCAGGAGATTAAAGTTTAACTTCTAAACCAAAAATGCTGCTTTTACCATGAAACTTTCCCCATTTAACTTCTGGCAAAAGAAGTCTATTTTGAAAGACCAACCTTCCTTCGCTAAATACGCATTCGAATGCAAAATTGCCAATATGATGTGACACCACAGAAGGTGGCAATGTCGCTATGAAAATAATTCCAAATAATGAACTGTTCATCACATTGCTCTGCACATGTCAAGATCATATTGAGAATTCTTAATTTTTCGACAAATATTTCCAATTTTCAACTCGGCAGATAATAGTTCCACCCATATAATTCTCTGACAACAACCAAAATTGGTAAATATTCTGTGTTAAAATCAACGGACTACAATGACGACTTCAGTCTGTCTACCTGTGTGTGTGTGTGTGTGCGTGCATTTTACATCCCTGCTCTCTCTCTCTCTCTCTCTCTCTCTCTCTCTCTCTCTCTCTCTCTCTCTCTCTCTCCAAATTTTAATCAAAACTTGCGTTGCAAGCTAAAAGTATATCATTAGACGATTACTTTAGACTACTTTGAAATGAACCGTATACAAACTAAATAGGCATAAGCCAATCGGACGAAATCTAGAATCAGGACAATAAAAAACAAAAAAATGATATAAAGATCATCTTTATCGGAATCGTGCACGATAGTAAACTACGCACATGAAATCATGAATGATAATCTTGATTCCTTATTCCCAGAAGACAAGTTCCGGAGAAAATATGGCCGAAATGGTAAGCGACAAAAATATGGCAGACACGAAAGAGAAAAAATTGGAAAATTGTAGAGACTAACTGCCACTTCTCGAGGAGAACTGACTTTTATTCCGGTGGTTGGTTGGTTGCTGGTTCTGATGAGATCTGCTTGGCGCAAGCACAGGCCCTTGCTCACTAGCTAGTAATGTAAGGTGCTTAAGGGAAATGAAAGCCCCATGTAAATCCCCGCACTTGGTCGACACATCGAAACTTAATTCCAATAAACTGAATCCACATTACAGAAAAAAATATAAAATAAAATAGAAAAAAAATTTAAACACGCTGTCATTAAAATGCACTTAAAAATAAAAAATAATTTTTTGAGACACACCAGGATTTTCTTACAATAAATTATGTCTCCAAAAATAAAAGCGTGGACGCCAAACACGGAAGTAAATGCTACAAGAAGAGAAATATATATTTTCAGTTTCTTGTAGCATTTCCTTCCATGTTTGGCGCTCACGCTTTCATTATTGTAGACATGATTAATTATAAGAAAATCCTGGTGTGTCTCAAAAAATTATTTTTTACTTCTTAGTGCATTTTAAAAAAAGTGTTTAATTTTTTTTTTTTATAATTTTTAAGTTTTGACAGAAATTAAAACCAATTTATGATTGTAGCTAACGAAATTGAACTTAATATCTTGACGAGCCAAAGATTTTTTTTATTCACTATTAATAAAAAGTTAACCAAATTAACATAATTACAAGTTTCCTGTTCTTAAAATTAACTGTGTTAAAAAGATGTATTTTTGGATGTCAATATTCATCATTTCATATGAACAGTTAAAACTTTTCCGCTTTGATAGTCAAGAGCGTTGGAGTTCATTATCATTCGCTTAACATTTAAGTACTATAGCTTTACCATCCACAGATTAAAATCTTACCGTAACCTCGACGTAAATCAGCAGCTCTATTCAAACGTGACTTGAATGATTTTTTCCTACCTTTGGTAACATCAGCTACGATCTTCATAGTCCTTATCGCCTTCCGTCATCTCTACACAACCCATATCTTTCTCTAATGAAAAGGATGAAGCGTTCAGGATAACTCTAGTGTTCATTTCTTCGGCGTCCTAGACGACGTCACTGTTGGTCTAGCCACGATATTCCATTTTAGCGTCATAAAATCTCAATTAACGTCTGAAATTAGCGGGGCTCGCTGCTCACATCCTCAGGGATGAAGGTGGATGAACCAGGCGAAAGAATGTGGAAAAGTTTCATCGAGTTGAGACAGTTGAAGGTTACGTTAATTTTGTTTGCTGAAAGGCAGAAAGCCGCCTAGTCAGGGAAATAGATCTTCAGGAAAACCTTAATACTGATAGATGACGATGGAGTTAAGATAAAACTGTAAGACAAAATCCGATGATTAAATAAACAAACCCCTTGACATCATGTAAACTCGGCAAGAAAAGTGAAGATACAGTTTTTTATCTTCGGACATATATTGCTCAATAATGCGACATCTGGCAACTTTAGAAGGGGAGGAGCTTCAGTCTTGGTGTGTTGGTTTTGATTGACCTCCTATAACTTTCAATCATATTCTACGATTCTCACATCATTGATACTTAAATGCAGTAATAAGCTTTTACAGTAGTCGTTCAAGTTGTAATTTGCAGCGACAGTTCTGAGCAAACTAAACATTTTTCGACTTTACTGAAATTAACATTACACAAAAAATTCATGACACCACAATGAACGGAATGCTTGCATAATCGGAAACGCGATCTTCCATAGTGAAATCAAGAGTTAAATTTGAGCAACGTGGGGAACAATAAAATAACGAATGCAATGTTACAAAATAAGAGAGAGAGAGAGAGAGAGAGAGAGAGAGAAGAAGAGAGAGAGAGAGTTGTTCAGTTTCTTGTAAGCCCTTTCCTTCAGTATATGTAGAGCTACTCATTTCATTATTTTTTTTCTTTTAAGATTGAGCAATACTATATTTGTATAGTATGTTTTAGCAATAGAGAGAATGGAGAGAGTTACCATTTTTTTATTTTATTTTTAACAGATATTAAAACCAATTTACGATTGCGTTTTCGCGCGAACCGCTCCACACATCATAGAGAACGCTCTTGCGGATTTAAATAGATTTGGTCAACTTACCGTAAAAAGCTGTCGCAACATTTAACTGCCATTAATTCCAGCTGACTTTTACCACCGTGAAATACAAATTGAATATGTCAAAATTAAAGAAATTATCATTATCTCGTATGATGATGCAATAATAAGCCTCATCCATAACGGAAAACGAGTAAAACTTTGCCGTTCTGATAAATAGTAAACACGCGAGTTCATGTACACACTATCTTTTAGATCTCTTTAACTAAGTCATCAGATTAAAATCTGATTACTTCGACGTAAATGGTGCTTTTAAACGTATCTGAACGTTTTTGTTTGCAAGTTTAACATATATGATATAATTTGCATTGTATTTTCATATTCTAGGTAAACTTACCGAGATTATGTGTTTTCTGTAAGAAAAATATTAAAATGATGAACGAAATCTAAAGAAAACTGTATCTTCACTTTTCTTGCTGAGTGTACACTCGGCAAGGAAAGTGAAGATACAGTTTTCTTTAGATTTCGTTCATCGAATTTTAATTTTTTTCTTACAGAAAACACATAATCTCCGTAAATTTACTCTAGAATATGAAAATAAAATGCAAATTATATCATATATCTTAAATCTGCAAAACAAAAACGTTCAGATACTTAAAAACACCATGCATGTCCGAAGTAATCAGAATTTCAGATGACTTCGTTCATAGAGATCTAAAAGATAGTGTGTGTGCATATCTCGGTGTAGTACTGATCAGAACGGCAATATTTACTCGTTTTCCGTTATGGACAGGCTTAACCCTTGCATCATCATACGAGATAGTGATAATTTCTTTAATTTTCACACATTCATATTTTTATTTCATGGTGTTAAAAAGTCAGCTGGAATTAATGGCAGTAAATGTTGCGACAGCTACGGTAAGTTGACCAAATCTATTTAAATCTGCAAGAGCGTCCCCTATGATGTGTGGAGCACTTCAGCGGGAAAACACAAGTAACTGGGATGTTTCTGACGTTGCCTATATCTCTCGATCCTCATAGTCTCTCTCTCTCTCTCTCCATCGCTAAAACATACTATACAAATATAGTATCGCTCAATCTCTAAAAAAAAATAATGAAATGAGTAGCCCTACATGTAGACCTAGGCTTACAAACAGCAACTCTCTCTCTCTCTCTCTCTCTCTCTCTCTCTCTCCTCTCCTCTCTCTCTCTCTCATCGTAACATTGCATTCAGTTCCTTTATTGTTCTCTACGTTGCTCAAATTTAACTCTTGATTTCACTATGGAAGATCGCGTTTCCCCATTATGCAAGCATTCCGTTTATTGTGGTGTCATTAATTCATTTGTATAAGGTTAATTGGTAGGTTACGTCGAAAAATGTTTATTTTGCTCAGAACTGTCGCTGCAAATTACAACTTGAACGAATACTGTAAAGCTTACTACTAGATTTAAGTATCAATGATGTCAGAATCGTAGAATATGATTGAAAGTTATAGGAGGTCAAGCAAAAACCGACACACTAAGACTGAAGCTCCTTCCCTTTTACGAAATTGCCAGATGTCGCATTATTGAGCAATATACTGTATGTCCGAAGATTTAAAAACTGTATCTTCACTTTTCTTGCCGAGTGTACATCGGACATCTAATATTTGCGACATATAGCAATTTAATTTAACTGAGGATCTTTAAAAATGTACAGGTCTCAAAGATATATAAAAAACGGCCAAGTTAAACGTTTTCCAAAAAGAAATGAACTGAGGGAGTGTGGATGCTACGCATAGGCAGATCTTGTTGTGTATGAGGGAAAAACCCAAGGAAAATCCCAACAACAGAACAGATTAAAAAAAAAAAAATGAATAAATAAAAATTTAAAAATGCTATTGTCATCCAGGAAGAATTAAACCGTCTATGGAATAGAAATGAATAAGATACGATGTGCCAACACCTGAGGTGAACACGATGCACAAGAGACTACACTTTGTTAATGAGGGTACGAAACTTCATCTGTTTTTTCTAGATATCAGTTACTGTATATGTTTAAAGTTAAGGCGCTTACTCCCATAAAGAAGTGCATGATAATGATCATAACGTTCTAGTTCAGGATTTATTCCTCCCGCAAATGGATAATGATAAGACGCACTATATGACTGTATAGGGCACAGTCTGTTAATTTTTATTTACAAAAGGTAATTTTTTACCATGATAAGCCCTGGCCTAATTTCAAAGATTTTCCGCCGTGCAAAGTCCATTATTTTCAGATATACAACATTCGTTCGACTTGTTATTGTCATCTGTCTGGTGTAAACAGCAACAGCTACAGGAAGAACCTGATCATTAAAATTGTATTGCTAATGCCTACAATATTCATATTGTAGGCATTAGGAATACAAAAGTTATCTGTTTTGTTTTTAAAGTGTTATCGATGGAGAAAATGCTAACTAGTTATACCACAGCATGCATGTGGGCGTTTACTGCAAGAAAATTTTGGGAAGAGTTTACTGGCTAAATCTAGTTAAAAATTAATTGTGCAATTAAAGACAGCAAACATGCAGTTTAATTAGCTCCGCCGGCTACCCCCACCCCGACCCCCACCAAAAATATATAAGTCCGCTTTTCTCTGAACGGTAAAATCTTTCACAGTACATTTATTGAATTAATCATGTTTCTAGCAATGCAAACTCCACTTAGTGTTTCTCTATCCTCACTTCCCAATCTCTCTCTCTCTCTCTCTCTCTCTCTCTCTCTCTCTCTCTCTCTCTCTGCTTATAATCCCTTCATTCAAAATCAAGATAAATAACTCGAATATATGTTATATATAATTAAATATTTGCGTCAGCGTACAAAATCCTCTTAAATGGCGGCGAAGAAAACTCCAATCAAGGTTAAAATATAAATTAACAATATTCACATTATAACGACAGGTCTTTGATCTCCTCATCCTAGTTAAAGAAACGGCTAAAATTTGGCGAACGATGTAAATGATACTTTCATGATTATAAATCGCTACTACTTCTAATGCTAATACTGTCATAATCATTATCATTATTATTGTACGCGCTTGACGGCGCGCGCTACGATGCGCATATGTCGGCCGCGCCGCTGTAGTTTCACGGTCGATACGAAAGTGTACGAACCTTCATTGCCGACACTCCACGTTTCACACTGGGGCGGACAAACAAGGTCCACTTGGATTTTATTATTATAGATTGTGGTTGCAGTATCCACAGTGGCAACAGTATTGCACGAAGTATTCTCAGCTTCCCCCCAAAAATAATAACGACGCATACCATCTTGTTTCCAAAGAGGCAAAATCAAACCAAAAAATTTTGTTATCTGACGAGGAGATGAATTTTCAGAGGTATATATCACATGATCTACTTTCTGAGATAAATCATAAGACGAATAATAGGGGACTGCAACCCGTATTTGGGGAAACTGATATCCAAGAGTCTATGATAAGAGTCAGTCAGTTTTTTCTCACAAACAAATGAAATAAAATCATACTACAGGTGTTACTAACCTTTGATATCAGGCGTTAACGGAGTTTCAATCCAACTTGGTGAACACGAGACAAACGCCAGACAAAGGACTGCAAAGGAAATAATAAACTCGTGAAAATAAAGCAAGAAAAAGGAAACTGGGGGGCGGTGTAAAAAGTAATGGCTACAACTTACATGAAAGTGCCCTTCAATCACACTTCCAAGGAATGCCTAATCAAATAAGTCGGTGAGCTGTCAGTTATTCTTATTGAGTTTTGACTAAACGGAATTTCAATATGTTCACTATGACGCGTCCTTTGGTAAAAGCTGGGAACTGAGTAACCTTACTTGTCATGGATGTGCTAAATCGAAGCAACAGTAACAATTTATAGACACAGTTCATATGTATTCTGTTATACTGGCTTTTGGAAATCCACCCTATAAGGTAATTACTTCTGTGTGAATATAAAATGAAAATAAGATTAAAACGATACCAAGAGAGAATGGTGAAAACATTTATCAATTTAGCTCTTGGCGTAACATATTAATGTTGTCTAACTTTTGCAAGGACTGGAATTTCGGCGCTGCATGGAAGAAGTGAATTTCAATGGAAATTTTGTGGCAAAGTTCGACAGTCTCTCGGTTCCTGTCTGGTCATTTTCACCATGAAGAAGATAAAAAACAGGAAGAGCAGAGCGGATGAAAAGAAAAATAGGAAGATTATATCCGCGAATAGCTCAGCCTTGGATGCCACTCTCCTCAGTTCCCGGCTTCATTTATAGGCAAATCAGGCTTTGCATATTTTTGGGAGCCTTGTTTCATGTTATTTAATGGCTAAACATTTTATGTAAAAATTATCTAACGTGTTAACCAAAGAACACTTAAATTAAGGCGAAGGAGGAAATAATCTATGTAAAGAAACAAGTAGAAATGGATGACTTTCATTCTACGTGTGGAAAAGAATTTGAGGCTTGAAAACTCGAGACCTGAAATGCGGTTTCAAAGGAAATTTTACTCACATGTGCGCACCTAAACCGCCCACATACACCTATGGTGTGTTCGTATATCAGTATAGGTGTAGGTGAGTGAGTATGAGTCATGTGCCAGTCAAAAGTGTTATTCCTGCTATTACATTTAGTGTGTTTCAAAATAATAGTTTTTACTGGTATTACGAAACATTGTCACAAAATCTTCCAAAAACTCCTTCTTTTCTTGGTTTCTTTAGCCAACCACTCGTGCATTTCTGTATTTCCTTTCAACAAGAGAGAGAGAGAGAGAGAGAGAGAGAGAGAGAGAGAGAGAGAGAGAGAGAGAGAACGCGTATGTATTGAAGCGCTCAGTCGCTCAAGTTCATGAAGCAAAAAGTAGACTATTCACTCTGCTGATGTTGCAGAAAGTGAAACTGCTCTCAGTGTAAAATCAACGCCATATATGCAAACATACCGAGATATAAAAAATGTTACAGAATTAAGGAAAACCTCATTCACAACTTCTTGCCAAACTTAATCAAAAAGAGAAAAAAACTTATATCCCTCCTTTCGGTAATCTTTCCTGTGGAATTTTAACCGACTAAAGTTTTTGCCAGACTCCCGGGAGTAGAAAGCGGACTTCGTAATCCCTTTATAATTTTTGCTTCACAAGAGTTTTTCCTTTCGTGTTCCCCCAAACCATGGAAGGCAAACGTGGATTCGACGGAAGATGGAGAGGTGAAAGCACATGCTGGAAAAAGGAAATTAGAGAGACAAGAAAGAACGGAGAAATGAAGGGAAAACAAAAGGATGATGAAGGCTGCACATACAACACCACGGGAAAAGAAGTGTATTGTAGAAGCTAACAAAGAATTTGTTGAGATAAAGCAATAGCTGCAGATGGAAAGCAGACAGCCAGACAGAAATGTGAGAAAGGAAAAGTTAATAATTTCACTTGATAGCATTTCCATAACCACAACAGGTGTACGGGCCCAAAATAAAAGTCTAATTAAATGGGAAAATTGTTGATCTTTGAATCTTAACTGTTAACAAAAAATGCTAAAGGTCGAAACTTCTGTTAACAAAAAATGCTAAAGGTCGAAACTTCTGTTAACAAAAATGCTAAAGGTCGAAACTTCTGTTAACAAAAATGCTAAAGGTCGAAACTTCTGTTAACAAAAAATGCTAAAGGTCGAAACTTCTGTTAACAAAAAATGTTAAAGGTCGAAACTTCTGTTAACAAAAAATGCTAAAGGTCGAAACTTCTGTTAACAAAAAATGCTAAAGGTCGAAACTTCTGTTAACAAAAACTGCTAAAGGTCGAAACTTAAGTTAAAGATGAAGTGAGTTTTATCCAGCACGAAATTGCTTCAGACATATCTTCAAAGTTTTAAGGTGTTTTCGATAACAAATTACTCGCCAGGAAAATTATTAACGCTTCATTACAGAAAATAACAGTGTAAAATTTTATTCTGATAGTCATATTAAGTGCATCACAAATACATGTAAACATATAAAGTTTTTTATTCCAGAGACAAAGTATTTCGCGAAAGCAGATGATATTACACATCATACAAAGTAAATATACAAAGACACGCTAGATAGCAACAACGCTTGACGGATGATAAACTGATGAAATGAATAGTGCAAATGAAATCCATTACACCAAAATGATACCTAATAATCCTCAGTCACTTCTGAAAAGTTATTCAATCAGATGGCAGTGATCCGGTCGCTTATTCATTGACTCATCTGGAATTTATTCACACAAAGCGTCTTCAAGGGTGCAATGGAATTATCAAAAGATTTTTAATTACATGATCATTATTATTTATGTGCTGAAGGGCAGAGCGAATCAGGGGATACATTGGAAACCTGACGGGGTGTGAATGGAAAGGTATTGAAAAGATAAAGGGAGCGTAGGAGACATATAGTTAGACTGGGAAAGAGACAGACTGACAGACAGACTGACAGACAGAAATTTTGTAAACTTGATGAATTACGTGAATAATTAGCGTGTTATATATATATATATATATATATATATATATATATATATATATATATATATATATATATATATATATATATGTATATATAACATTTGTAAAATGTACAGATCTTCAGGACGGTAGTTTACCCTGGCCTTAAAGCAAAGGTTTGAGCAACCTGCATGGTACAGCAAAATCATTATAAAACAGGTGAGCATTTTACGGGGAAAGGAACAATCACTCCCGACCCATCAAGGAACAAAATAATAAAACATTAATGAAGAATTAGATTAGAGTAAAAGCCTCTCCCAAAATGGAAATTTCAAATCCCGTAAAAGAAATGCAGTTTAAGGATTATTGTCACATACACAGAAGATATTAGTAACGGTCACCAAGTGGTGAGACTGTAAAGTAAACAAAAAGTGAAAACAAAACTAAGTTTAAAGGGTGATCAGAAATTGTGAATTACAACTGATAAACTCTCTCTCTCTCTCTCTCTCTCTCTCTCTCTCTCTCTCTCTCTCTCTCTCTCTCTCCTCCCTAACACCCCCTCTACTCGCTTTCTTACTTCCTCCTCCTCCCCTCTCTCTCTTCTCTATTTTCTTCTTCCTAACACCCTCTCTATTCTCTCTCTCTCCCCCCTCTATTTTTTCCTTCCTCTGCTCTCTCTCTCTCTCTCTCTCTCCTCCAGCACCCCCTCTACTCCTCTCTGGACTCTCTCTCTCTCTCTCTCTCTCTCTCTCTCTCTCTCTCCTGTCGAGATAGTTGCTTCAGTTACATTGCCCAGCATTTTTGACATTTTATATTTCACCCCTTCTCACCCAAATTCCCACTGGGGATGAACTTGGGCTTAAAGGGCATCGAGAGTGTCACTATTCATCTCAGCGACCTCAAAAGCTATGGATTAGACATTAATATGTCTTTTTGGTTCATTTTTACATGTCATCCGCTTCCCACCCCTTCTCACCCACCCTCCTATCGAGGCTGAACTTGGACTTAAAGGGCATTGTGAGTGTCACTATTTATGTCAGCGACCTCGACTACTATGGATTATACACTAATATCTGTTGTTTTACGTTATTTATACATGTCACCCTCTTCCCACAACCCCGCCCCACCTTTGGTGCCAGTGATGTCTTACCCCCACAATATTCTTTTCCAGAGAGTAAAACACATGTATACCAAGTTTGGTTGAAATTGCTCATGCATTTCAGTTATTCTGGCAGGCACAAACATACACATACACACACACACATTTACATCCATTTATATCCATTTATATATATATATATATATATATATATATATATATATATATATATATATATATATATATATATATATATATATATATATATATATACACACACTGCAAGTAATATGGAAGATGCTAAGAATTACTGCCGATAAGGGTCCTTTAATTAGGACAAATCTGAATGAGAAGCCGTTAAAGATTTCAATGTCCTTTCAGCGCAGCTGTACATGATAGCACTGACGTCTTCATGAAACGGGTTTCAGAATACACCGCAACAAGACACACATTTTTTCTCACTTTCACATGTACGGATTAACGAACCTTGCTCTCATCCACCATTTCTAAAAGCAAAAAAACCGGGGTCAATGACTTTTGATATCATGATGCCAGAAAACCTTTGGTCAATCAATTAATAATCATCAATACAAAAACAAAACATGCGCCGAAGTTTCCTCTGCGCAATCGAGTTTTCTGTACAGCGTATAATGCTGTATGAGCCGCGGCCCATGAAACTTCCAGCCACGGCTCGGTGGTGGCCTGTCCTTTAGAGTTGCCAGACGCACGATCCATGGCTAACCTTAACCTTAAATAAAATAAAAACTACTGAGGCTAGCGGGCTGCAATTTGGTATGATTGATGACAGGAGGGTGGATGATCAACATACCAATTTGCAGCCCTCTAGCCTCAGCAGTTTTTATGCTTTGAGGGTGGACAGAAAAAGTGCGGACGGACAGACAAAGCCATCTCAAAAGTTTTCTTTTACAGAAAACTAAAAAAGCTCCTCTTTTCAGTTACATCGTGAAGACCGAAAAGCAACAAGAGTGTTATTTCCTCCCGTTTTTGTGAAATCACGTGAATATATTTTCACGCCTTATTTGGAATATTCCTTCCGAGGGGAAGTATCCCATGTTGATATTTACTTTCAGCGCCGCCATTTGTTTCCTTTGACATCAGAATTAGGGTAATGATAGATTATAAGTTGCTTATCACTTTGTATCACTGAATTATCTGTTCAGGTTATCCTTTGATACTCGAGTCAGATTTACCCGTACATAAAATTAATCTTATCAGTTTAACCATAAGGTGGGGAAGACCGGGGCAAGTTGGTCAACTCTAAATAACTTCATATGTTTACCAGCAGATGGATCTCATACATAACTGTATTTCCCACGTGGTTCCTCAGGTACCCACAACATTCCAGTGAGATGGGATGTTAGAGATCGAATTTATGAGACAAAGTTTGATTTTGATGGTAAGTAAATTTTCTTATCTTTGTGTCTTTTGTTATAACGTCTATATATTCACAAAAGATTATTTTTCAGTTAATAGCATAGTTTTCCTTATGGTTTAAAGATTCTGTACCATCAAATTAATCATTCAAGGTTTCTTGGTGTCGACCGGTAAGTGTTTTTGTACTAAATGGTAGGCTCAAAAAAAAAAAAAAAAAAAGCAATTTGGCACATGTGCCGACTTGCCTCACATTATTTGATAACAATAATAAGTCTATTTACTTATATATAATTTACGTTTTATTCCTGGATTTTTGTAATGATAATGAGATTAGTGTCCTATCATTTCCTCCACACTGCTCTCGCAAGTCGCAGCCCCTGGACGTTATAGACCTCTGAAGAAATATGTAATTAACTATGACCATCTAAGACATTCCTGGTATAGTTTCCACGGTTTTACCTCTTGCTGTCACTCATTCTAATGTATTCAATGAGTTTAGGACTGCTGGAATATCATCTTTCAATACAGACTATTTCAAGATTCTGATTTTATGGGAGCATATGTAACAGATCGACCACAGGGATGTCCTAACAGACACAGGGACTTCAGACCAGTCATCAGCGTGATACAGTCTTGTAATATGACAGACAACAATGAAATTCAAAAAGTTCTTGATGGAGAAGTCTAAAGTAAGTCAATCACCTTGAGAGCGGATTGAGCCCACACCATCTACTTCTGGAGTAACTGGGAAGACAGTGACTTCACTTGCGGAACTGAGACCATTGCCTAAAACAGGTGCCAGAGAGGGAAAATTCAATGAAGAGGAGGAAACGTCGTCCTGTTGTTCTAACTGACACACCAGTAAAAAAAAAAAAGCGCTTGCAAAGAAGTTAAAACACCACAGACGAGAAGAAGCAATTTTTCGCAAGCTAAAAACGAACACCAATCCCAGAGTTTAAGAACTGCTTATGTTGATTCAGAAGAAAGCTCAGATGAAGAAGACAGCCTGTGTTTGGTATGTATAGAACTATTTTCTAAAAGTAAGCCAGGAGAAGCGTGAGTTCAGTGCAAAGTATATAACATGTGGAAGCATGAAGACTGTACTGACGAAGATTTATTTTACACTTGTCACAATTGCAACTCAGATGATGATCTGAACTGATACTAATGCCTTATATTTTGTATTTTGGAAATTTTGATTTAAAAGCAATGTAGTATTTTTCTTTTAATTATCAATGTGTACACTTACCCAATAATGTGTGTCAACGTATCCCGTGTACGGGGCAAGTTGGCACGAAAAAGTTATTTTTGCTAAAGCTAATCGTTACCTTAAGTTGAAAGCAAACCAGAATTATTTTGCTCAATGATAAAGAGGAATGTTTATTTTTTCAATGGTGATAAGAAATTTGCAAATATGTTTGTTTTCTATTCCCAATAACTGAAACTGTAAAAAGTGAGCAAACTTGCCCAGGTCTCTCCCTGCATTTATGAAATGCACTTGAAAATCGAATTAGAATTACTTCTGTTAAGAATCTTGTATGAATCCTAAACTTCACGATATTGTTATATAACGCTTTGACATTGTCCTCCTGTCTTTAATAAGATTTTATAAGCACACATACATACAAATGAATATATACATACACACACACACACATGTACATGTGTATGTATATATATACTGTATATGTATATATATATATATATATATATATATATATATATATATATATATATATATATATATATACATTCACACACACACACACACACACACACACACATATATATATATATATATATATATATATATATATATATATATATATATATATATATATAAATTTATTTATATATTGGTTAAACTTAAAAAAATAGGCAATTTACGTAATAACCAGCATAAAATATTTATATACGTGTTAGGTCAAACACTTACATAACGCTTGAAAAAATAGAAAATAAAAGTGCCATAAAATAAGAATTTCTGAAACATATTACCTTCTCCGGCACGTGAACAGCGTTTGAATTCCAGCATCCACGTCTATACGAATGCAAAGAGAACACAGTTCCTATCTCATGGAAGAACACCGGCTTAAAAATGCTAAACATTTGTTATTTCACCCAACATTATAACTTCTGTTTAACTGAGTTGAAAGAACCGTTAAAAGATTGCGTCATACTGTAGTGTGACAACAATGAAGGCAACGAATTGTATGCTGATGCATTTTTACTGACGTATACCTTATGAAAACAGCTACTTTAGTCGAGATCTCTTTACGAAGATTCCCTTATACTTTAATTCTTTGATCTTTGTCAAAAACGCTAATTGCTCTAAACAAAGAGAGAGAGAGAGAGAGAGAGAGAGAGAGAGAGAGAGAGAGAGAGAGAGAGGAGAGAACTACTCACATTAAACTTCTACTTTAGGAAAAACAGAGCGTAGAAAGGTGTTCGGAATACAATTTAGAAGGTGAAGGGTTATCCCTCGGCTGAAATTAATGCCTGTAAGGTCTTGAGACTTTCATCATGCCCTTCTCAGTCCTGTTTCCTCTCCCACCTTGGCCCTTAAGCAGCCTTTATCTGTCACTGAAGGCAAAGAAACAGTGAAGAAAATGAATCGAAATCTTTGTGCCCATGAAGTGATGACGGATTCGGTTATTCATACAGTGTTTGCATTTTTCTTGTCTAGAACTGACAACGAACCATCATGAATTTTGAGTGATTGCGAAATGCAAATCTGTAACGATTTAGTATTATGACGTTGCCTTCCATTATTTACTGTCCTTTTCTAAAATGAATGATTGCCTCCTTTTCAACAAAACAGGAAAGAAGAATATTTCATAAGCTACTGTGCTAAAAAATGCAGATCTTTCTTCTATAAGGATATATCACTATTCTACTTCATTTCATTAACATATAAAAAAAAAAAAATGAAAAATACCACCATGAAATAAGGGATTCTTTTCCAAGCAGTTCACTTCATTCACAACACAGCGATTATTTCAAACTTACCATAATAAATCATTTGAACTGTAGGCCTAAGCAACTTCTAACGATTAAGGCAATCTAGTCAAATTCTATCTATTCTTTTTCCGTTTGTCAGTTGATATTTCACTTTTATTTGACAGCTATTGCAGTTTTATGAATCTCTGCAGTCAATCAAAAGCACTCGATTCGCAGAAAATGAACGGATGAATGAGTGTGTAACTAAGACCAAAAGCCATACTATGTGTTCATGCCTAGACATCTCTGGTCTATTTCTTTTATCGATAATCTACCTTCTTTTATCCATTTAAGGGAAGCATTGTGTTTTATGAACTCCACTTTCACCACGCTAGAGACAATGACCTAGACATCTGGTCATTTACAATCTATTCTCTCACTGTTGGGACAACCTGCGCGGTGCTCTTCATGAAAAATTATTACAAAGGCGTAAAATATATATATAAACATATACTAAACACTAAAACTACCCTTAATGGATACAAAGGCTTGACAAATCCATTAAATGAAATTAAAAAAAGAGTAAAAAAGTCGGGAAATGCAGTTTATCGTTTTCGTAATTTATTCGTTGCCATTGTAAGTCATAAATACCATTTTGGATACATTTTGTGCTTGATTTCTTGTTTTTTTTTTTTTACTTAAATGCTTGCAGGTGTCCGTCACATCATTATAACTAAACAAACAATTAACAATAAGCTACAGTGAAGGGAATAATAAAATTTCTCTCTCTCTCTCTCTCTCTCTCTCTCTCTCTCTCTCTCTCTCTCTTTTAAGAAGGTCCAGGCAGTTACAAAACTGAATAGAAATAAATGTTCTCGATTAAAATGTATAAATTTATTCTATCAAACTCCGCTGATTCAGTCATCATTTTTAATGAAATGTTTATTTTATTTCGAAAACATTTCTTTGTTTTAATAAGTAGAAGAGAAAAATGCCATATTTTTTTTTTAAATCAACTGTGTGATTCACAGATTTGCAACTAATATTCAGGAAATATTACAGGAATTAATATTAAAGGAAACATCATTCTTTTCTTTCAAAGCCTGTTAAACTTTAGTGAAACACATTGTTATATATAACAGTAATAATTTTCATGATATACAGTATATGAACAATGGAAAAATTATGGTTCAGGATGCTCTGTAGGAAAAACCAGGCTACCGTGAAAAAAATTTGCTTTTTTCTTTCTGGCATTTTTACTCCATCATAAACGATAACGTGCCCGACGCATGTTAAGCCTCGCTAAAACATATTTTTATTTTGGAAAGACCCTCATTGTCTTCTTTCTTTATCTGTCCGTCTCTGAAAAGTACCCTTTCACCAAGTTAGTCAGTCTCCTGATTACATATCCTAAAACAAAATCCAAAATTTCGAAAATTATTCATCCTTGTACTAACAGCTGTATTATGTGCCTCCTGCGATTCATATATGCTACCACAAAGTTTTCCCTCATCCCTCGAACATCCACATAACATGTTTCTGGATTGGCATACCTTCTTTACCTTCTTCCTTCTTTAAAACTTTATTGTTCTCTGTCTTACCTGCTGAATAAAAATCAATATATTTTTCTAGGTACAACAAGTAATCTTTTGCTCCAATAATTCCCACAGTCTCCTCTGTTATCTTTCCAATACCTGGTATCCTTGTCCTCATTCAAATATATGTTACCCATTGGCAGCCCCAGCATACTGTGCCATACCACTTTCAATTCTGTTAACTCTTGGAATTTTAATGGCGTCTAATACCCTCAGCTTTCCTGTCCGCGACCACTCTTACGTTCCGATTATCGTCTAAATTCAATGAACTTTCAAAACACTCTCCAGGCAACATTCTCTCATCTACATCGTTATTCTATAATTTGGGAAAGTTGTACATTTTGCAGAATGGAGACATTTGTTTATATAACCATCAGATAGCCGAACAGTAGAATGTGAAACGTTTATCCAAGTACATTAATATCAGCAGATCCTAAAAAACAAGAAAAACTTTGAACATTCATCCTAGAAGCTCTTAGCCAGATCGTTGAAGCACTTTCTGCTAACTGCAGATAAAGCGATTTGGGATATATCAAAGCAAATTAGTAATAATAACTCACAAAACAGGGACCTGGCCATACTAGTGTCTGGTGACATAAAGCAGGCACAACATTTGTAACAGCTGTAAAAGCAAGGCAGCGGGAACCATTAAAAGAAATTATTTACTTACGGACAGCGGGATGTAAGTAACTTTGTATACCACAACGATACTGTCAGTAATATAATGTGCAGTCCAAAGTTGACATCAGTATTCCCGGAAGGACATTAAGATGCTTGAAAAGTGGGAAAGAGAGCTCTCACTGCACTGTACACATCATGTTTCACAAGTCGTGGCCTGGGATTAAACAAGTAAAAAATGCGCCAAAGTTTCTTCGGTGCAATCGAGTTTTCTGTACAGCGTATAATATGTGCTGCAGTATGAAACTCTCAGCCACGACAGGGCATCGTTCAGTTGCTCCCCAGATGCAGTCAAGTGAAGATGTGTCAGCGGCCCATGGCTAACCTTAATCTTAGTAATTTTGTAGCTAAAATAAAAATTACTGAGGCTAGATGGCTGCAATTTGATATGTTTGATGATTGGAGGGTGGATGATCAACATACCAATTTGCAGCCCTCTAGCCTCAGTAGTTTTTAAGATCTGAGGGAGAACAGAAAAGTGCGGACGGACAGGCAAATAGCCATCTCAATAGTTTTCTTTTACAGAAAACTGAAAAGGAGGCACCTCCAATGTGATGTGATAGAGGTTTTTACAGATTTCCTTCTGGAGAGATAAAGATTCCTTGTAACTGACGAAGGAAGTGTACCCAGATCAACTGGCTGAAAGGTTATTAGGCCAGAGCGCTGGAGCGATCACATGAAGGGGAGAGTTTGTCGATCGAAGGGACTGAGCCTCGCAGCAGCCTTCCAAGTGAGGTTGTCTAGCATTCAAGTTAAGGTCGAAGACCTACTCGAACAGCCAAGAACAGCACTAACAAAGTAATATTTTGACCAATCACTCAATTACACTTGAATAGTTAGACATTCCACTAAGCTTGCCTTTATTACCCTACTCAAATGCATGAGGTAAGAATGCACCATGTTACATAAAGTTCCCACAAATATAAATTTTTTTTAGTTACCGTGCCTGTCATTTACATGAGTATTCCAATTTTCACCATAAAGACTAACTTTTTATTGGGGGGTGGGTATTCAAATTGACCTCACTATATTCAAAATTATTCACTCGAGTTCTCTTAATAATTTGATAATGAGGAAGTATTTAAAAAAAAAAGACCACTACCCTTCCTCCCCCTCCCATCCCAACCACACCCACACACGTGCTCACACGCGCGCGCACATACATTTAACCTCCCTCAGGGAAGACGAACCAAGAAGGGGTTTTTCAGTATCTTATCGACACCGAAGTCATTAAGGGGCCCCTTGAGTAACGGCATCACTGGTAGGTTAGACCAAGGTCTAGAGAATACAACCTTGAACACTGTCATTTGTTTTCAGCCATGTGTCTAATTACCTACAAAGGAATTTAGAGCAGATAGGCTTTAGGTTTTCTGGTTTAAACTGAGAATTTTGTCTCATAAAAGACATATATTCTTCATTATGCTTGGAGATTTGACATTTTATTCTTACCTTGTCAGAATTAGAAGAGAACGTTACTAAATATATTATTAGCCATAGTGTAAATAATGTTTCTGATTATGTCCGCAAACTTATACACTTAACTATATGGTGTGGTTCACTTTTAGCAGTTTAACCAAATTTACATTGAACATTGCATTATTTTGTAAACAGGTAAGTGCTTCTGTACTTAATATACTATTACCGTGGAAGCATGGCATTTCATTTTAACTTCAGTTGCGTGTTCTGCCAATAGTCAAAATTAATTCTATTTTCGCGGTACGTCTTCGATACAAAAAAAAAAAAAATCAAGAAAAATGTGTATATGATATTCTAGTTCTGTATAAGTCTTATAGTATACAGTATCTGAATATTATTTCTAATCTGTTTTTCATGGGCTATCTTATCTCATAGAGTGAAGAACTCTTAACCTTGCCTCCTCCCATATAAGCTGCCTCAGGAAAGTTATCAGTAGTCTCTCCTGAAAAAGAACTATTCATCAGTGGTACGCAAAGTACTTCAGCTAATAAAACTCTTTGCTATCGTGCAGTATATGTGTATCCTGAATCGACAGATTTGAGTGATTAACAATTCTGAAAAATAAAAAATTGAAGTGATTTTTAATGTATGTATTTATCCTGCAATAAAACGCTAACTTTGGTTTATCATCAGACAAAATTTCATAATAGAGGTATCTAATCTAATCTTACTGGTTACATACGAGGACTTTGGTTACAGACAAGTTTGTCTTACTACTTTGCAGAGAAAGTGTCAGCCATAACCAGTGACTACTGTAACTAGCGAGCATCTTTGTTGCTGGTACAGAAGCACTCCCTAATCGTTGCTGAGGAAGCCAGTTCTGGATTATATCGAAACCGTATTCAAGACGTGCAGAGATATTTCAGTCTTAAACCAAATAACAATTGTAGTGTACCCAGCTAATAGCATAACTGTACAATTGTGAAGATAAATTAAACACAATGTTTACGTAAGTGCTGTGCAGCTTCAAAAGTCTAAAATTTGAACACTATAGTTAAATGGGTAAATTTTTCTGTGCATATGGCTTCAAAACATAATATGGACCTAGATACAACTTCTAGTTTTAACCTAACTTTGTGGGTTTTCAAAAATTAATAGGACTTCTATCGACTTCGAAACATCTCTCTACAATCTAAGCAAATCCACTGTGCTAATTCAATTTCGTGTAACCGCATAACGAATTTACGTGTCTTACGTTTTATCATGCATGACGTTATCTCCACCAACACAAGAATAAAACGTTTTATAATGAACAATATAAGCAACATGCGAAAACTAAGAATGGAAAAATACAAGGGAAGATTGGTGAGAAACAGATTCCAGCGTGCTAGACGAAGCAGGACTAACCATTGATTGTCCAGCTGGATTAACAGAAACCACGAAGAACGATAGGTGGGGAATGGGTTCGGCAACCTTTAGGAGAGAGCGGGCCAGACACCCAAGCATGTGTTTCGGAGGAGGGCCATGCTATCCAACGTACTTAAGGATCGCTTAACGCCTTCAGCTAGGTAACAACTGTTAGATAATTAGTGTCCAGGTGTTAAGTTGGCGGGCAGGATGTGACCAGCGGGCAGGGAGGTTGCAGACCCCTGCAGTCTAGATCCTAGAATGCGCTCCAGGGAGGAAAAAAATGACGCTAATATGAAATACTGAAGGAGAAAAACACATTTCCAGGTAACGCTATGGATCAGGAACCCGGTGCAAGGGGCAACAAAATCCGGAAGTGTCCATGTGTTCCTCTCGTGTAGTAAACACCGCCTTTGAGGTAGTACGGAATAAAAGTGAATTGCGCTGAATATCTGTTATAGCTCCCTTTCTAGTTAAACCCATATCAACCAACGTTACAACACCTTGCCTAGACCTGTTCTCCAAGAAACTCACCGCAGTGTGGCATTTAAGAGGAAAGTGAGCCTCAAGGTCCAACCTTGATGAGCCATGTTGCAGGCAAATAAAGACGATTGTGATTTGGCATTAGTTGCCCTCTCTCTCTCTCTCTCTCTCTCTCTCTCTCTCTCTCTCTCTCTCTCTCTCTCTCTCTCTCTCTCTTCATTTTTTATTTCCCTATCATCCTATTATTTTGTAACTGCAATGTTATAATTAATATCATCTCTCTCTTCGTTAAAGGCTTCTGATCTTGTGAAAGAGAGAGAGAGAGAGAGAGAGAGAGAGAGAGAGAGAGAGAGAGAGAGAGAGAGAGAGAGAGAGAGAGAGAGAGAGAGAGATTTAATTAAGTCAGATACTTTTAAGATGTTAACTATACCTCCACTTATTAAATAATATCTGGTCTTGGTGCATACAGCACATTCAGTCCATCAAGGTACAAAGGACCTAATACACATTTGCACTGCTTCCGCCGGTCAATAGCAAGAACCTTTGCACGTTGTAGAATGGCTACCAAACAAAAAACCGCGATAAAAAAAAATGAGTCCCATAAAACTCGTTGCAGTCTTCAATTACAAATTTCAATTCTCAAAAAGCCAGTAAAATATGAAAAATACAGAAGCAACGCAAACAACAGTAGCACCTTACCTAAACTGATGCCACACCGAGCATGAAAATTGGTTTCCATAGTGGCTGCCTGCCTCTGTTGTCAAAAAAAAGCGATTTGTTTAGAAATCAGAAATGATTTATTCTGACAAAGAAGAGTGTGATTTAGTGATCCTCAATTTTCAGGAGTGCGCTCGTGTTCATAATCCAACGATTGTGGAGTAATTAAGAGTCCTTGGAGTTTCTTAGTTGACCCTCACTTTGCATGCTAGTTGCAAAATGAATACGACTCCAAAGGTAAGTGTGCGGGGGTGAAAGTGAGAATCCATAAATGAGAAATTATGATGTCTCTTAACTTGAATTACTTGGAAATTTTATCATAAGTATAGGCAAGTTCTCTTTTTTTTTTTTTTTCCACACCACAGGAAGACGTGGTATTGTCTGTCATTCCGTTGTCCTGCCTACAAGACGAGCCGGTTCTTATCGGAGTTTCAGGCTTAAAGCCAAACCAGGATGTCACCCTTCAAGCCTCTGCGATTGAAGACCAGGGTGTCCACTATATGTCTTATGCACATTACAGGTGAGGGTGTCTGCTTTCGATGCTAAGGTAATGATGTGTTGCTTTCGCAGTTTCGTGGGAAAATTTTCATTAGCTTTTGAATTGTTGGTGACACCAACAGTGCTGAAAATCCAGCCTGAAAACAAAGAGAAAAAGGAAGAGGATCTTTTGTAAATCTCCTTTTGAATGACGAAGAAAAAGGAATAAAAAATTAAGAGAACTTGTTACAAATCAAGTTGGGAAATCTAGAAGAGTAAATTCTGTACAACCAGCTTCAAATCACCATGCTGTAAATGTTCTACAGCCAGCCTTAGAACAAGAGTAAAAAACGTACAGTATAACTAATCTGAAAGCCAGGGAAAGACAGTGCTGCAAATCAAGCTTTAAAATTAAGATAAATGCCACTTTGAAACTAAAAGATAAAAAGAACCAAGTGCCAAAAATCCTCTGTATTAAACTGTTGCTTGCATTTCAGGGCTGATGAAAATGGCGAGGTTGATGTTGACAAAATGGAGTCTCTAGGTGGACAGTATGAAGGTATTTTTCCGATGGGCCTCATTGGAAGTCTTGTTCCAGCGCCACCACACTACAGATATGTTCGTTTCATCAAAAGAGTTGTAGAAAAGCCTCTCCTTGTAAGTAATTTTCCATGATGTTTCAAACTTTTACATAGGTGATATTTCCTGAATGAACTTCTGTGATAATGCATTTCTTGGTAAAAGCTTGTTAACTCTTTCAATAAAGATTTTTTGGTAGATTATTGAGGCAACTGTGATAGACCTATTATTCCACATGGAAACATTCCTAGAAAGGAGAGCTTGGAGTACACACACAAAAAAAAAGTTTTGCACGATGCAGCACAGCTTAAAGAATTAAGTCAGCAAGAGTAAACTGATAAGCAGGAGAAAATTGCAAGTATACTGGTAAATTAATAGTTAATTCTGCGTAACTTCAAAGGGGATAAGCCGAAATGATTTTTCATGATTTTGTTTTAAGCTCGTGCACGCTGATCTCGGGTATCATGGGGCAAATTTTCTTCATAAAATTCCTTACAAAACAAATACGTTGCTACTTTTCTCCAACTTTTCCAATTGCACATTCACCTTCTGTACCAATGCACTCCATTTTATATTAGGGAGACATAAAATAAAAAATATAAAATAAGGAAATGTGGCATCTTGTGCAGTGAAATTTGTCTACATAATGAGCAAAAATACAACAAAAGGTTTCCTAATAAATTCAAGAAAATAGCATACAATTATCTCGTTTTCCACTTGTATATTTTAAATTTTCAGGTAACTATTAGCGTCCATAATGGTCATCTTAGCGCTGAAAAGTTGTGTTCATCAGAAGTAACTGAACTTCTGTCATGCGTAGCTCATGAAAGGCATTACATGGCACCTGGAGTCAAGCGCATTCCAGTCCAGTACGGAGAAGTTAGAGGGACTCTGTTTTTACCTCCCGGTAAGTGATGAGGTACGGGTGCTTTGACTTGACTTGGGAGGCCTCAAATTTGCTGAGTATTATTAGGAAAAACGTAGCCTGATTATGTTCCCAAATGTTCCACATAGAACATCTTTTAGGAATGTTGGTCTGGTGTTGGAATCTAGTTTGCGCACAGCATTTTTAGGGTGCATGTGGTACTGATACTTTCTATATTCATTTCCTTTATGAATTCATGTTTCACGGAAATTAGAAGATTTATATAGGTGAATATCCTCACAATACAAAAGCAATGTGTATCCGTATATCTGTGTTTTCTGTGCACAAGAATAACTGTCTATGGATAATAAGCTTCATGTTTAGACTTGCCGTCATCTATTAGGGCCATACTTTCTCTACCAGCGGCCCTTACCCAAGTAAGCAGCTTCCAGATGGTACATAACGTCCCTAGGGTAGGAAATTTATGAGTGTACAAATGTAATTTAGAGTAAATGAGACATCAACACACGTACAGCCTGTAAAGATATTGATTTCAATAAGTGATTTCCTTTGCAGGTGATGGCCCATTCCCAGCAGTTATAGATATGTTTGGCACTTTAGGCGGCCTCATTGAATACAGGTCAGCTCAGCTTGCCTCTCGTGGGTTTGCATCATTTGCTCTTGCTATTTTCAATTATGAAGGTCTTCCTAAAGTTGTGGAAGACTTTGATATTGCATACTTTGAAGAAGCCGTTAAATTTCTCCTGCAACATGATAAGGTGAGTTTCTTGTTTTGTTCTTGTTATCTCTTTCTATTGAAAATTTTGCCCTGTATTTGTAACTCTCAAATTTATTTATGATAAACTTCACTCTTGCCCCATTGTTCTTGTTTATTCTCTATATCTTTTCTTCCTCTTCTTTTACTTCTAAAACTCTTAAAGATCACAAAATGGTGAAGTATGACAGAACAGGACAATGTTTATGAAGGGCATCAGGTCAGTGATGGAGAATGTTTCTCAAGGTCAATGAGGGAGAGGTAGGAAAGGACACAGCAATGTTCTTACCATACAGTTATAGAAAAAGAGGAGCCAATCCTCATGAGTTACTGCTGCATTCTTATCAGTAACGCTTTACCTTGAGGTAGATGCTTGTTCTACAATTTGCTACATTGTATGCCGATTGAATCATTTTTATTTATGCAAAAACTAGCTTACTCTAGCAAACAAAATCTGTCATAACTATAACTAGTAAAAGTTTATACCTAAATATACACAAAAATTTTTAAAAGTTAAGTTTTTACAGGCCACAAGTTCCTGGCGAGGCTGCTCAATTCAGTGTCAATACCCAGCATCCCACCATTCATCGCAACAAATTATCTCTCATCCAAATCCGCATGTCTCCTAAAATCTAGTCACTTGTTGCCGTCATGAATCCTACTTTTGACATATTGTTCCTAAAATTCCACATATAACTTTTTGTGTAATCCTTCAAATAAGAACACAGACAAAGCTAAACTAAAAGAAAAGCCTCATTGCTGCAGATAATTTTACGTTGAATTAACTGAGGGGCCTCGAACTGAGCTACCACTAGAAATGAATGAAAAAATAATTGAAAGATGTCTTCAGTAGGAGCAGTAGTAGTTCTGCCATGGAAGCCCAGCCTTCTTCTCTGTCTGGCAATGAACTGGCATGTGCACCAAGGGTTTTCACTTGATTATCAATATTTTCTTCGGTTGTCAGTGAACGTTTTTATTTGTTTGTTTTTGTTTGGTTCTATGTTCATGGTTAGGGCCGTCCAGTATTATTCTTTTTAATTTAGCTAACAGGTCTCTACATTAAGAAGAAATATTTTTTCTGTTCTCAATTTATTCTTGTATATTTACATAACGGATTATGCACTGGTCACTGGACACAGAATATAACTCTTAAAACGACAACCATGATTGTAGAAGTTTACACAGACAAGACTCATATACCAAGAAACCGCTTTCCAAATGACCAAAAGAAAGCGATACTGAACAGGGATAACAAAGACATATTTTCCTCCTATTCTCATGCATACAAGCCAAGCTGGGCGAGGGATATACACAAGCCAAAAAGAAGACTGCTTGGACTATATTTCATCCACTCCTCGCCAGTGATCTACAGAAGAGCATGGAGGAGGTTTCGACGATTGCTGTAATTATCAGCCATAAAAATGAAGGAACAGGAGAGGATACAGCGGTATCTATAAAGGTTACTGATGGAGAAGACGCAGCAGAGTTCACGAAAGCCAGTGGTAAATCAGTAAAAACGAACACAACAGTGTTTGTGAATGTTAATGATTCAGAAGTAGTAGAGGATGCAGCAATGTTGATGAAGGCATGTAATGGACAGGTAGAGCTGGACATGACAATGTTCATTCAGATCAGTGATGGAGAAGAGGTAAAGGATATGGCACAGTTCACGAAGGTCAATGACGAAGACGCAGACGAGAATGGAATACAACAATGTTCTTGAAGGTCAGTGCTGAATCAGTAGAAGAGTAAATAACAATATACATGTAAGTCAGTGATGTCGAAGCAACAATAGTCATGGAGGTCACAGAGAAGTTAGAGAGGAAACGACAATGTTCTTAAAGGTCAGTGATGGATTACTAGGAAGGAATACAACAATGCACGCGAAAGTAAACAATGGAGGCGCAGAAAAGGCTGAGGAAACGTTCATGGGCATGAGCGACTAAGAAGCAGGGGAGAGGAAACAGCAATGTTCTTACCATACAGTTATAGAAAAAGAGGAGCCAATCCTCATGAGTTACTGCTGCATTCTTATCAGTAACGCTTTACCTTGAGGTAGATGCTTGTTCTACAATTTGCTACATCGTATGCCGATTGAATCGTTTTTATTTATGCAAAAACTAGCTTACTCTAGGAAACAAAATCTGTCATAACTATAACTAGTAAAGGTTTATACCTAAATATACACAAAAATTTTTAAAAGTTAAGTTTTTACAGGCCACAAGTTCCTGGTGAGGCTGCTCAATTCAGTGTCAATACCCAGCATCCCACCATTCATCGCAACAAATGATCTCTCATCCAAATCCGCATGTCTCCTAAAATCTAGTCACTTGTTGCCGTCACATATTGTTCCTAAAATTCCACACATAACTTTTTGTGTAATCCTTCAAATAAGAACACAGACAAAGCTAAACTAAAAGAAAAGCCTCATTGCTGCAGATAATTTTACGTTGAATTAACTGAGGGGGCCTCGAACTGAGCTACCACTAGAAATGAATGAAAAATAATTGAAAGATGTCTTCAGTAGAGCAGTAGTAGTTCTGCCATGGAAGCCCAGCCTTCTTCTCTGTCTGGCAATGAACTGGCATGTGCACCAAGGGTTTTCACTTGATTATCAATATTTTCTTCGGTTGTCAGTGAACGTTTTTATTTGTTTGTTTTTGTTTGGTTCTATGTTCATGGTTAGGGCCGTCCAGTATTATTCTTTTTAATTTAGCTAACAGGTCTCTACATTAAGAAGAAATATTTTTCTGTTCTCAATTTATTCTTGTATATTTACATAACGGATTATGCACTGGTCACTGACACAGAATATAACTCTAAAAACGACAACCATGATTGTAGAAGTTTACACAGACAAGACTCATATATCAAGAAACCGCTTTCCAAATGACCAAAAGAAAGCGATACTGAACAGGATAACAAAGACATATTTTCCTCCTATTCTCATGCATACAAGCCAGCTGGGGAGAGATATACACAAGCCAAAAAGAAGACTGCTTGGACTATATTTCATCCACTCCTCGCCAGTTGCCTAGAGAAGAGCATGGAGGAGGTTTCGACGATTGCTGTAATTATCAGCCAAAAAAATGAAGGAACAGGAGAGGATACAGCGGTATCTATAAAGGTTACTGATGGAGAAGACGCAGCAGAGTTTACGAAAGCCAGTGATAAATCAGTAAAAACGAACATAACAGTGTTTGTGAATGTTAATGATGCAGAAGTAGTAGAGGATGCAGCAATTTGATGAAGGCATGTAATGGACAGGTAGAGCTGGACATGACAATGTTCATTCGGATCAGTGATGGAGAAGAGGTAAAGGATATGGCAAAGTCCACGAAGGTCAATGACGAAGACGCAGAAGAGAATGGAATACAACAATGTTCTTGAAGGTCAGTGCTGAATCAGTAGAAGAGTACATAACAATATACATGTAGGTCAGTGATGTCGAAGCAACAATAGTCATGGAGGTCATAGAGAAGTTAGAGAGGAAACGACAATGTTCTTAAAGGTCAGTGATGGATTACTAGGAAGGAATACAACAATGCACGCAAAAGTAAACAATGGAGGCGTAGAAAAGGCTGAGGAAAACGTTCATGGGCATGAGCGACTAAGAAGTAGAGGAGAGGAAACAGCAATGTTCTTAGAGGTCAATAATGAAGAAGAAGGAAAGAATGTATCAATGTTCATGAGTCAATAATGGGAAAGTAAGAGAAGATGCATTAATTTTATGAGGGTAAGTGATGCAGACGTAAATTAGGAAACAACAATATTCTTCAAGAGCAATGAGCAGAGGAAAACAATATGACAAAGGCAGTGAAGGTCAATGATACAAAAGGGCCAAAAGCCATAGCAATGTTCACGAGGGACATTGAGGAAGGAGTGTGGGAGGAAGCAATGTTCTTTAAAAGCCAATGATAAAGAAGAAGAAAATTTTTTTTTCACAAATGTCAGTGATGGCAAATTGCAGACATACGGTAAGGCTCAAGAAGGTCCATGATTCAGAATTATGAGAGAAAACAGCAATATTCAATGATGTGGAAGTAGGAAATTAAAAAGTAGTATAGGTTACACAAATGTTCATTAAGGTTAATGGCAGAGGATACAGTATTTTTACTTTCAAGGGGTACATGGTAAAGCTCATGTTAATGACGATATTTAAAGACGAGAGAATACAACAATAATCATGAAGATAAATGAGAGAGAGGTAGGATAGAATATGGTAATGTTCATAAATACCCTGACAGAAAAGTCAGTGACAGGGAAGGAAGAGAGGATACAGCAATAATCATGGAAGTCATTTGTGAAAAGGTAGGAGAGAATACAGCAATGGTCGTGAAGGTCGATGATGTAGAGATAGGAGGGGATACTAAATGATGGGGTAGGACAGGAAGCAACACTGGTGCTGAAAGCCATTGATGATTACATATAACGTACATGGCAAAAGAACGTCAGTGTTGAAGAAGTAGGGGAAGATGTGCCAATGTTCATGAATGTCCAGGATGGAGTAGAAAGAAAGGATACCGCAATGTTCCCAAAGATCTATAAGAAGAAGAAAGAGAGGATAAGACAATGTTCTAGGGTCAATAATACAGAAGTACATAAGGACATGACAGTTTCATTGAAAGTTAATGATCAACTAGAGGAAGACAATACAGCAATATTCATGGCCAGTGATGGAGAGCAAGGTTCATAAACGTTAATGAAAGGGGAGATAGAAGAGAATGTGGAAATGTTCTTAGTAATGTTTACGGCAGTCAATGATGTAGACGCAGACGAGAATATGGAAATGTTCTTGAAAGTCAATGATGGAAAAATCAGAGAAATTACAGCTATGTACATGAAGGTCAATAATGGTGAAGTGGAAGACGATGCAGTAATGTTCACGAAGGTAAGGGATGTAGAAGTACGAAGTAGGAAAGGATACAGCAACATTGTTAAAGGTCTATGATGGGGAAGAAGGCGAGAAATCAGCAGTGTTCAAGAGGTCACTGCTGGAGAAGGAATGAATACATCAATGTTCATGAAGGTTCAAAGACGGAAAAGAGAGGATGCAACAATACTCATCAAAGTTAATAAGAGAGAAGTAGAAGATTATACAGCAATATTCTTAAAGGCCAATGATAAAATGCGGCAAGCTCATGAAGGTCAATGAATGTACGGTAGATGCAGGAGTGAACAGGGCAATGTTTGATGAAGGTCGATGCAGGAGAATTTCAAGATGCAATGGCAATGTATGTGAGTGATTTTCTCAGTACTCGATATTCTTCTGAATTTGTGATTACATCCTGTCAAAAAGATTCCACCTGCCGTTGTTGGTCTCCCACTTGTGGTATTTATGTATTGCCCGGACAAGTTAGACAAAAGTAAGGTGATTATCAACGCAGTTGAAATCCACGCATTCAAGAGCAAGAATAATAAGTACCAGAGAGGTGTTGCCGACAGCTTAATTGCTTCAGTTCATCCAGTTATTCATTTTTTTAATTGAAGTACGTTAGAATAAAATACTCTTGAGTTTAAAACATTTTCATTAAACTTAGTATTCTCGGCCAAACAGCTACCTCAGTACGCCTTACATCTAATAAACTCGTTATCTGGCGATAAGAGATCAAAAGAATATTTATACGAGTAAGCACAATCGAACCATGCATCCTGCAGGCTTACAGTTGCTTGTTTGATCTGTATATTGATCATGCATATAAAAAACAAAGTTGAACTGTAAAAACTGCTAAGTACAACACCAAGATTTGAGGAAGAATAAAAACCTCCTTTTACTGTAAAACCACTTGGGTGTCTAAATTATCCGAAAATGCTGATATTAATAAACGATACATGTTATAGTGTGAATATTATGCAATTTACTGTCATTGTGATCCTTTATAAAAGACCACCTTTACACAACCTCCCGTGGACAGGATACTGAAGCAATGGCTTTTAACTCTGCCTGCTAATAATGAAAAAAATAACGTTGCACTGTTCTCTACGGGATAGTTCATCGGTAGAAAGTTGCTTCTTTTGTTTCATAATGACATCTTCTATATTTTACAGGTGCTTGACTATGGTGTAGGTGTTATTGGTAATAGCAAAGCAGGGGACTTGGCTGCATCACTGGCTACTTTCATCCCATCCGTCGCTGCTTGTGTCACTATCAATAGCTTTTTTGCACCAGCCAATTTTGGCTTGCGAGTTAAAGACCGTTTTTATCCACCATTTAAGTATGAAACACTTCTTGCAAAATTTGCTGATGCTGGATATGCATTTGTTCAGTCTTGCATCCCTGAGCAAAAATTTTTGCAGAAGCGTATGCTTCCTCTGGAGGAGAGTTCGGCAGCATTTCTCTTCGTCGTCTCGGCAGCTGACAGAGACGTCAATTCAGAAGTTCAAGCTCAGTGTGCCCGGCAGCGTTTGTCTTCTCATGATTACAAGCAAGACTATAAAGTGGAGTCATATCCGGGAGCGGGGCACTTGCTTGATCCACCATATTCTCCACACTGCTACGCCTCTTTCGAGCACAGTTACATGGCAGCTATCTGTTGGGGTGGCACTGCTAAATACCAAGCAATTGCTCAGGTAAAAGCTTGGAAAGACATAAAGAGATTTTTCTTGTATCATCTGAAGGAGAAATGGCATTTTAATAATGATGCAAAATCACCTACAATGCCTGGGAAGAGTCAGCTATAAATATCACTATGTCTAAAACTGATTTTTGTTAAATATGACAGCAGCTTTCTTGTCTATACCTTCGGATGTGAATATTAAGATTCGTTATTTTTACCCTTCTCTTATTTCACCAAACTTGAGGAGAAGTTACTTCAGTGATCTAATACGTTTGAAATTTTCTGGTTAAGGATGCATAGTGTAAAAGCTAATTTCATCAGAATCAATAATAGTCTGCATGATGTACAAACAACAAGTGTTCAGCTCTGAAGATGTGATAGTGACGTGTTTGATCTGAGGCAAGGGCGTGTTAACTCTCCATAGCTGTTTTATATTCTTATTAATGGAGTAATGAAGAAGTTAAAGATTTGCTGTCGCATAGGTTTGGAATAAGAAAAATGGCTAGTGAACGAAGTTTGGAGTGGTTGAGGTTTTACAAATGATTCAGTGCTGTGAATTACAGGATGCAAACATTTTTAAGCAAGTGTGTATACATTTCTTAGTATTTTTTTTTTTTTTACTTTTTTTCTCTCTTATTTTTTATAATTACACATGTACGTGCGTTATTTTGGGTGCATATGTGTGTGTAGGTAAAGCGGGTGTACATGTGTATGTGGACGGAGAGGTTGCATTTGCTTGAATGGCATATTCTGCTTGGACAAAGGAGGAAGTGTGCATCCAGCAGTTTGTGCCTTGAAGACAGGTTGTCTCTCTGAGGGCTTGGCGCTAAGTATTTTTTCTATAGGCGTCATCAGGCCGGGGATGAGGATTGATGGGGTAGTAGGGAGGGGAAGTTGTTGCTCGTAGAGGGTGGGAGGCAAATTTTTCTTTCCTGTGTGTGTGTGTGTGTTTGTGTGTGTGCTTGAGAGGTGATTCCCATTTTTATTTGCGTTCTTTTTGCAGCTTGGCCTTCGAAGAAGCGAACTTGGCCTCTTTGGCTGACTAAAGAGAAATCAGCTGTGCACGTAAACAGCACTTGTGTTTTTTCTTTTTCTCTATGGGACTTGGGCATTTAATTGAGAGGGTTAGCTAATTTTGAAATTAATCTATGGAATTTAGTTTGATGATGGGTTTAATTCATTGGGAATTTATCTAAGAGATTACTTAATAGTAAATTTAATTTTTAGGTTTGCGTAATTTTGAATTTAATTAGGGGTTTAATTAATTTTTTGAATTTCATGGTGGGTTTTGTAAACTTTTTATTTAATTGTGGGTTTCGGGAACTTTGAATTTGATTGTGGGTTTAATTAATCTGGGATTTAATGATGGGTTCTGATTAATACCTTCTTTTGAGTTTTGGGGATTAATTGTTATAGTAAAGGGATTTAACATTGTAGTTTTTGTGTTGTAGGGGAATTCGGTTAAGGGAAATTGTTTTGCCTTCGGCTTTTTTTGTTTCGGTAAAGAGTATACTTGCACGGGACCTTGGGAATTTTTGCATTTGTGATTAGCCAAGAATAAGTTTGTGAATAAAAGTACGAAGAAGGAAGTTGCAAATATGAGGGGAGGAAGTAGTGATCAGAGACTCCTTAGATCAGCCTATCGTTGCGTAGGACGCAGAGAACCAGTCCGCGGTCCGAAGAATTTTGTTGTTGCAAGTCAGAATAGCCAAATATTGATGGGTGGCTTGAGTTCTAGGATCCCACGGGGTCGTTGCTTTAATTGTAATATACAGGGACACACTAAGAGATTTTGTCGTGTTAAGTATTGTGGCAGTTGTAAGAGTTATGATCATCCTTGGCGGTCTTGCCCGTCTCGGAGACAGTATAATGATAGGCCCGCACTTCAGAATTTTGGTAGCCCAGATAAGGAAGTGCATCACGCGAATTGTTCAAGGGGATCGAGTAATCGGCAGACACTGTCGAAGGACCGGTCATTTGTAAAGGAAAACTGGATGGGTGTCTCTTGGGATATTGGGCTTTTTAGAGAGCCCGCAGGGTCGAAGCCATTTGTAATTGGGTCTGTACAGTGTATAAATGTAAGGGTCTTTATGGATACAGGAGTTTCGATTAACCTTATAAGTAATGAGTTTTTCAGATCGATGTTTCCCGATCGATCTTTGGGGCCTGGTAAGGAAGCTGTATGTGACGTTCAGGCAAATAAATTACAAATTTTGGGTTGTATGGATATAGATTTATCCCTCGGGGGCAGATCTTTGATGGAACCATTCTTAGTGATAAGGGGATGTGCTTTGGGAAATACATTTTTGCTGGGACATCCGGCGTGTCGGAAACAAAAGATATCAGCTCATAAGGGGGTTTCCGGTATAACTGTGGGGGTGCCTGGTGTGTTTGTACCGTATGAGGGGGCAGACGTGAATGTAATGAGTGAGAATGTCTCGGGAGTATATGAGGGTCAGGGGCTGAATGATGAACAGCTGCAGGTTATGTCAGGTGTCGTGCTTGATCCAGGGATGATCGTGATGGTAGAAGTTCGTGTAAGAGGTGTGCATAAATCCAGACAGGTGTGTGTGGATGAATGCAGTGAGAAGTTGAAAGGAATTTTGTGTACAAGTTCGGTAAATAATGTAACGAGTTCAGGGGAAACTTGGGTGGAGTTGCTAAACTGTAACGATACAGTTCGCAATTACCAGAAGGGTGCTTATGCAATCGATTTTGTTAACTGGGTCGATGAAGATAATTCAGTGAACATTGTCGGGGATTTTTGTTCTTTTTCAGAGGCAGATTTACAAGCTAGAAGGCAAGTTTTTCGGGATCAGTTAGCCAATGCTGATTATAAAGAATATGCTGGGGGTGTAGAAGATGTTTTAGCCGAGTTTGCGGACATAGTTTCACTCAAAGGGGATAAGTTAGGATTAACGAACGTGTTAGAACACAAGGTTCAGTTGGAAGACAAGACTAAGCATATTTTTGTTCCTCAATATAGGATTCCTTTTAAGATTAGGGAACAAGTAGAACAAGAGGTTAATAAGTGGGAAGAAGAAGACATTGTTAGGCCTAGTTCATCACCCTTTAATTTTCCATTGCTCGCAGTCCCAAAGAAGGTTGGCTCAGTCAGAGTTTGTGTAAACTTTAGGAAATTGAACGAGAAAACCATTCCTGATCGCTACCCTGTGGCGTGTTTGCCAGATTTATTTTGTGAGATAGGAGGTAGGGATATTTATAGCTCAACTGATCTAATGCAAGGATATTTGCAAGTTCTGCTGAGCGAGGAGAGTTGAAAGTACACGGCCTTCTCTTTGCCATTTACTTACAATGATTGCTTTTATATATAAGTAGAAGACAAAATCAATAGGTTTCTATGAACACTAAAAAATGAGAAAATCATAGATGAGAAGGTATACCAAGATCTCTTTTCTACTGGCTCCTCTTTCGGCATTCTGTATGGCCTTCCCAAAATTCACAAAACCAGTGTTTCTCTTCGCCCTATCCTTGCTTTGTACAATGCCCCAAACTATAAGCTAGCGAAATTCCTTATACCCCTGTTGGAACCCCTGACCACTAACCAATATACCTTAAAAAATTCGGAACAATTCAAAGACCGTATGTTGTATCAAGACTCCGATAGAAGGCATGGCCTCTACGAGCATTTTTATGTGCTCCCTGGAGGAGCACATCCTTGAAGAATACCACTTGGCCTATCGCCCTCTTTTTTACTCTCGATGCGTACTGTAGATGATACGTTTGCTCTTTTTAAACATGAAACCGATTCCGACCGATTTCTTGATTTTGCTAATGCCTGTCATAGCAGCATCACTTTTACCTTGGAGAAGGAACGGGATTCTAAACTGGCCTTTTTAGATAATTTGATTCTCAAAGAAAATTACCGTTTCAATACTACTGTTTTTAGAAAAAAGAACGTTTACTGGTCTTGGGTCAAACTTTTATAGCTCCTCCTTTTTTAATTTCAAACTTAACTCTGTCCACACTCTCATACACCGTGCTTTAACTCTCACTTTTAGTTGGGCCCTTTTTCATGAAGAAATTCTTTTCCTGCAACAATACTTTAATAATAATTGCTTCCCAAACAAAACTTTCTATAGAATTCTTTCCAGACTACTGAACAAATCATTCAACCCTACAGAAAATTTTAATGGCCCTAAACTCCCTATGTACGCCGTTTTCCCATTTTTACATGATGATAGCTTTAGAAGGGATCGTTCAGAAGTACTTTGGGGCCACTGACATCAATCCCAAAAAACCCAAAGACAATCGGCTCACTCTTCAGGTTTAAAGATCGACTCTGCCCTTTGATGTCGTCTGGTGTTATTTATAGATATGCTTGTCCCAGATGTAGTCTGGGAACATATGTTGGATCCACCAGGCGGCTTCTCAGGGTCAGAGCCGACTCTCAGAAGGGGGTGAGTTATAGAACTGGATGCCGACTCTCTAATCCAGAGCTACCCTGTATAAGAAATCATGTCACCAAGTGCAAAACATAAAAATTATGATGATTTTGAAGTTATTGGCCAAGCACAGAACCAACAGAAACTGCAGATACTCGAGTCTTTAAATATTAAACTGCAGGTTCCTTCATTAAACACTCAAACTGCCTCAATTCCATTGTTTTTGTCATAGCTCATTACTATTTGTACCTCTGATCTTTTTGTTTTGTTTTTCTGTGTATATTTTTCTTTTACTGTTAGTGTGGTTCTGTCGTTTGCATTGTAAGGTTAGCGTCTTCTGCTTTTTTTATAAGTATATTACTGTCTTTGTTTGTTTCCCCATTCTTTGAAAAAAATTTTCTTAAAATTTGAAAATTTTTTATTCATTTTTTTATTTATTTGGGGGGTTTTGTGATTTTGCTATTTTTAATGTGCTCTTGTGTAACCATATGTGTCCGTATGTAACGTGTTTTTTATGCTTTGTGTGTATGTATTTAAGTGTGCTCTAGTGTGTGTAATTTTGAACAGCCTTTATAGATTTTTAATGACTAATGTTTTAACGTAATTCAGTTTTAGCCGCTCAGTACTTTTATTAATTTATATTTGATTTTCCATAGAATTCCCTGATGATGTGATTATGAATCACGAAACGTAGGAAGCAATAAAGGAGGTGTGAATCTCCAGAGTATTCCTTTCCTGCCCTTGACTACAGTTTTTGTGTATGCATCGAATCTGCAGATATGTGATTATATATATATATATATATATATATATATATATATATATATATATATATATATATATATATATATATATATATATATATATATATATACATACATATATATATATATATATATATATATATATATATATATATATATATATATATATCACAACTGAACACCTTCATACACCTCCCACTCCCCCAAGGTGTAGTGCTGTTGGTACACTGTAGCTCATGTGGCACCGTGGGCTGCACTCACGTTTTACCTTTTTACTTTATCTCCATTCTTGTTGCCTTTCTTCAGTCTTGCTACCCAACCTCTCTGACTATTGATTGATTGATTATGAAATTTAGGTCTTGAAAACCAAGCGCCGGAACCCATCAGGATTATTCAGCGCAGCCATGAAGATGAAATATATAAATTAATAATGTGATTGATAATGAAAAGGTGAATGATAACAACTTAGTGGGTTATCCCCGAGTTCCACCTGCAGATCTTTGTGCTTCACCTCCTTTATATTTTGTGTCTCTTCAGCTTGCTGTCCAACCACTCCAGCTCCCTATTTTCACTGTCTTAATTAAGCGCCGAATGCCCGAAACTGCCCCAGTGCCTGGGCTAACAACCCCAATATGAAACTCCCACGCGGGAATTTTCCACATCTTCCCATTTTTCTCACTAACGTCTCCCATTTTCTTCCCCTACCCTAGTCGCTGTGCTCTCCCAACTCATAGGCCTTTCATCTAGTGCACAAATTTCATCTCTGCGATTTTTTGAGAAAAATAATTTCTTGTTTTTCCATTAGCCTGTTGTTACGAACTTTAGTAAAAATTCCATTGTTTATAACTGTACTCTAGCCAAGAGATGGCGTTGGTATCGGACGTCTGTCGTTGTTCCTGTTTCTTTTCTTTAAGATCCTTACAGACGTTTGAGTACCGTAAAAGTTCGTAGTTGTTGAGTAAGATATTGCTTGTTTAACAACTAACCCTTGTTTTTATGTTTTTTCTATTCGAGATACCGAGTGGAAGTGGACGGCTCGCGAGAAATCTAGTTGAGCAGTACGACAGAAGGTATCGGTGGATATAGTTGATCCTGATACAGAGGCCAGAAGCAAGAGTTTGTCCACCTGTGGTGAGACGATGGTTTAAACGGAGAGAAGGGAATTGTGTGCTGGTTAACAGGAAGGGGTTATACGAATGTATTGACCATGGTCTGATATTGTGCCCTGAGGATTTGGGTAAAGTATACTGTTTTTACTATCCGACGGTAGAAGGAGTAAGCCTGGAATTAGGATAATTCATTTGTGATTGTGTGGCTTAAGAGTTTCCTTCGTCGTGATAGGCTGTGTTTTGTATAACTCGTGTACAGCTGGGTATGCTGTTGTCATTTAAGATCGAGGGTGTAGAAAGCCTTTGATGGTGTTGGTCCAGGTATTGGCCAATGTGTTTCCACAGTTAATGGTGCTTGTGGTAATTTAATGTTTTGGCACATTCCCTCTCTCCCGTTGTATTTGTAAGCTCTGGACCTAAAATTGTTATTATTGATAACTGTCGTACTGTCTCCGGTAGAGTAATTCTTGTAAAGTAACTCATAAACGCAACTCTTAAAGTAACTATCACCATCGTATAAGTTTGTACTGGGATCCTTATCATTTAATTGATAATAGTTAACTTTGAACCGTTTAGTTAATAACCTGTTATGTATTCATTTAGTAACCTTATGTTTATATCCATAATCGTTCTTTTGATACTCAACTGAG
>NC_089748.1:63502983-63517983 GCF_040412425.1 Macrobrachium rosenbergii
TATGTGTGTGTGTGTGTGTGTATGTATGTATACATATACATACACACACACACACACACACACACACACACATATATATATATATATATATATATATATATATATATATATATATATATATATATATATATATATATATAATAATATATATATATATATATATATAATATATATATATATATATATATATATATATATATATATATATATATATATATATATATATATATATATATATATATATATATATATACATATATACATACATACATATATATAATTACAGCAACTTTGTTACATCTGCTGGCATTTCGGTGGTTCGCTCTTGGAGGATCCCGGAGAATTACTTTCCTTGTCTGCTTTCAGTTTTCCCTTAGGCACTTTGGGGAACTGCTGTTGCAGAGTGAGTTCTAGACACGAATGGTAGCCGTGATAAACTGGTGTCCACGGTACTGGTCGGTCAAGGGATTAACAGCTTAACCATTTCAGGGCGTTGTTTTGGGTACAAAGATCATACAAAAGTGAAAGTTTAAACATGTGGTTAAATAAATATATTCAAAATATAATACCATGCGCTAGAGTTTCCTTAAATATGTTTAAAATTTGGTATAATCTTACGTGTTAGTTTGCAAATACATAAAATACTATACAAGAATAAATAATATTTTATTGCATATGTAAAGGTACAAATAAAAAAATGTCTGCTTATACATAAATGTGTATATTAAGTTTGAGTGTATGTGTGGGCCCAAATGGTCTACGCTGATTAGCGGCTGGAGCTTCGCGCTCTCGTGTCCTCCAAGGGTCGCGACGTACCCGGTGGTTGGAGGGGAGTATATGGTCCGACTCTTGTTGAATATTCAGGGTCGGTTTCTGGATGGCGTTGCTTACCGCTTCGGCTATTAAGAGGTGACCATTGTTATTCTCTCTACGTGCAACCTGAGTGCCTTCTATCAGCTCTTGTAGAGACGGCTTCCTGTCGTGAACATCTATATAATGTTGATGAATGGCCCCTTGATTTCTATGAGCCGGTAGACGTCTCCGGATGGTCGTTGTAGTGTGCCAGATGTAGTTTTGGCTGTGAGATTTGCACATCTCCTCTGGACAAATGAATTTGTAAACTACGTTCGTGCACATCTTCGGTCACCCCCGGAGCGGTGCTGTTATTCATTATTAGGGCTGCTACAAGTTAGGCTTACTGTAAAGTCTGAGGCTTATATTGTGGTAAGGGGCTTCAGGGTTACGCCTCTGTTTACTATCCTCCTTGTATGCAGACCCATAATGTAGACGATGGTATATAATCAGGGGGATCACCTGAAGATTAGCGACCCCTAATACCTCTCCTGAAGAAAATCGACCCCAATATTTTCCACCTGAAGAAAAGCGACCCCAATATTTTCCACCTGAAGAAAAGCGACCCCAATATTTTCCACCTGAAGAAAATCGACCCCTGCTTGTTGGTGTCTCAATCTTCAGGTGACCCACTTCAGCTCATAATATTATAGAAAAAAGGAGAAAAAAATATAGATATATATTCATTAAAAACTAATTTATTAAACATTTGTTAAAAACAAATTTAGACAAACAATCAATAGTTAATTAAAAGCGTATTGTCTTGCAATTTCAGTACAAAAATAATCAAACCTACTATTAACATGTCTTTCAAACCACATAAATTGCTGTAAATATGAATTCAAAAATTCTCTCTTGCATCCACGCATTGTCTTAATACTTGATTCATGCTTGTTCCAATAACTTTCGATGGCCTGTGTGTGTGGCTACTCCTGTTTCTGGATCAACAAAGTTACGGGACTGATTTACGGTCTGATGCTGAAATCTTAGATGTCATTGAATTTTTTAATAAGCTTTCCATTCATCACTGCATATTATTGAACCAGGCAGTACAACTTTTTCTATGATTGGAAGTAGAGTTGCAGCATCACGTGTTTCAACGATCTCCATATATCCGACACCGGGCTTAATGCTAGTGTCGACCATTTCAAATACCCATATTGGCCGATTTGGTGCACGTCCTCTGTGATATTTGTTTTTGCGTGCAAAGCAAGACTCGTCAATTTGCACAATTATGCCATTACCACCAAGTCTAACGGGGTTTACCTCAAAATACTTCATGCAGATTTCTCTAAAAAAAACTGTAAATATCAATCATGGTTTTTCTGAAATGTTTAGAATATTAGTCACTGTAGTCTCACTCATGTTGTTACACCAGTAATAAATAGCCTGAATCCACTTCTGCAGTGGAATTTTAGATTTAGAAAAGAATGAGTCCTTACGAATAGAAACTTTGCTTTTAAATTTAGTGCACTCTTTAAATTAGCATTTCCACACATAATTATCTTGTATAGAAGATAGTTTAGTCCAGTTCATTGAATATCGGCACTGAATGCACTTAATTTCTCTCCTCAAAAGATTCTTGCTCTTCAACCAATTGATAGCAGGAAGAGGATTATCCGTTAAAAGTGGCTGCACAACTTGTTCATAAACTGCACGGTCCATGAGGGCTTCTTTACCACTTGGTTGTATGTTAAAGAGTAAAAAGTTTTGTTTCTTAGCCATGAAAGAAAAATAAGAATATGTCTTAAGTACCGTCTATTTAAAAACAACTTCTAAATTAGTTTGTTAGCACTTTTATTGGGTAGTCTCGCTTATAAACTGGCTTTTTACCTTGTTAATTCCTCACCTTATAAGAAAAGCGACCCCAATATTTTCCACCTGAAGAAAAGCGACCCCAGCGTGTGTTGGGGTCGCTAATCTTCAGGTGATCCAATTAGGGTCTCCTCCTTTTCGTCGTCGTGTTGGATTGGTAAAATTCGTCCATTTTCTTTTTTACTGCAGTTTCAATCATTTGATCTCCATAGCCGTTGTTTGTCAGCAATTGGCGAATTCGGTCAAGTTTGTTATTATGTCTCTCCACGATGTGCTGTGTGTGAAGGCTCTATTGACATAAGCACCCACGACAGACTTTTTTATACGCTTCCAGGCATTCTCCTCGTGCGTTCAAGCAACGGCCAGCGCTCGTTGCTTTTGTATACACGGCCGTTTTAAACTGCCCTGCTTGTTTTTTTTTACCAGGACGTCAAGGAACGGTAAAATCTTCTGCTGACTGTGCTCTTTGGTGAAGTTGAGCACCGAGTTTCTTTTCAGAGCATCTGCTAGTTTTCTGGAATCACCGGTTTCTTTTAGTGTGACGAATATGTCGTCAATGTACCACCCATAAATCTCAGGTTTTTGATGTTCTCGGAAGGTCCTTTTTTCGACGGTGGCCATGCACATATTTACAAAAAGGATCCCTAGTGGGGATCCCATGGCGACTCCGTTTACTTGCCGAAATAATTCCCCCCGACGAAAGAAAGTAATTTTCAGTATTTAGAATTAAATTTTTCTTTAATTATAATGCATGTCAATCAATAGGCATAGGCCTAACACTTGTTTGGCATGGGTTCTTGAAGGCTAAGTTTTCCTTGCATTGATAAGTTGATAACAGTTACCATAGAAAAATTATTTTTATATATTCGAAATTAAGTTGTACTTAGAATAAGGTTTAAAAGAGATTTTATCTTACCAAATGAGTAGTTGGGGGCATATGGAAACTCTAAACTACTAAACTTTATTTTCTGCTATTACCAATCTATGAAACATCGTTTGAGGAAAACATTATTTAAACCAGGACTTGTTACACATAAAAATTGCAACTATTTTCACTTCAACTTTACAATAGAAGCTGTTTCTCAATAGCAGAAGTTGTTTTTCCAGTTTTGTTTATGTCATCAAGAAATACTTCCACCCTGTGTGACGGTTAAGAGTTTTGAGCCCCGCTTGATGAAATGCGTTTTGTTAAACAACTCCAAGCTGCCTTCATATGGCTAAAACTGAAATATTGACGGCATAGCCTCTCCTTTCTTAAATTATATTATGTGACATATAATATTAATGCTGTTTTGATTTCAAAATTGAAATCGACACTGCATTTATGTGCCACAGTAATATGCAGAAAATGTAAGGTGGGTTAACAAAGAAAGCTTAACCACTACTGGCAAGACGTATTTATGAATAGTACAAAATAAACTTCGGTATGATTTTCTTAACTGTAACATCATACTCCGTTTTCTCTTGAAGTGTTTCTGTGCTCATTCTGCAATTATAAGGCTTTGGAACGATACTTCGAAAGAATTGTTAAAGGGAGACGATTATAAGAAAGTAATTTTGACTAAACTGGAATAATATTGTTCTTCAATGGGCACAAACCTAGCGCTTGCATGACCAAGATTCTTTTACTTGTTGTTACCATCGTTATAGCTATTTTTTTTTCTCCTTGGCATAACGATTTGATAACTTTTACCACACAGACAACATATTTGTTAATTCATTTGAAATTAAGTAATTACTAGCATGAGGTTTAATAAATGATTTAACTTACCAAATGAATAGTTTGAGGTCACAGGTCTAGCCTAAGCAACCGAACTACAGTTTCTTTTCCCCAGGTACCTTTCAACCAGCTTGGTGTTGGAGAAATGATGATCCAAGTCCTCTGCCTAACTATGGCCGGAAATCAGCGCTTACCTGGCACAGGGGACACGATTGGGATTCAGATCTGATGCTTTAATATAGTCACCGACCCTTTTTCTCCCCACTTGCTAAATTCTATTTGTTCAGCCGTTACTGCTTCAATGTCAAAATTAAATACTGTTAATAGTGAAATTAAAACTTCTTCAATATCTTTTGAAAAATTAGCACCAGCAATAATTTTTAAATTTTAGCTCATGGATACAACATATCATTTGTATATATACCGAAAAGTAAATTAAATAAACGTGGCTAGAGATAGTAGACAACGTTTCTTAAGTGACTAACGGTCCCCAGATCTGATGCTTTTGTCAACCCAATATTCATTTTGGAGCGTTTACTGTTAACCAGCTCAGTGGTCTGGTTAAACTAAGATATACTTTTTTTACCTGGGAAGTGTAAACGCCTAGACAATTTCCAACAGTTTTAGAATATGAAAAATAGATTTAATACATTAAATAATGCGCCAAAAGTTTTTTTTGGCGCAATCAAGTTTTCTGTACAGAGTATAATCAAGGCCACTGAAAATAGATGTCTGTACGAGCCGCAGCCCATGAAACTCGCAGCCGGCTGTGGTGGCCTGTGTTGTTGCGTTGGCAGAAACACAGTCATGGCTAACTTTCACCTTTAATAAAAATAAAAACTACTGAGGCTAGAAGGCTGCAATTTGGTATGTTTGATGATTGGAGGGTGGGTGATCAACATACCAATTTGCAGCCCTCAAGCCTCAGTAGTTCTTAAGATCTGAGGGCGGACAGAAAAAAAGTGTGGACGGACAGTCAAAGCCATCTCAAAAGTTTTCTTTTATAGAAAACTAAAAGCCATCAAAAAAGCTTTCTTTTACAGAAAACTAAAATGCTATCCCAGTTGACATGTCTTACACTTTCAGGATATTTTCACATAAGTGTAGTAGCGATTTCAGTTTTGAAGTCAGAACATCAGTAATGTTATGTCACCTTTTATACGTGAAAATAGACCTTATTAGTTATTAAGAATGCGTAGTACCAAGTAGACCTATAGGTCTACAGGTTACTGGCTGTGTCAACAAGTCTTGTCTTTTAAATGTGTTAAGTCCGCCACTAACGTTCAGTTATGCCTGCGCGGTTATAACTGCACAGTCGGTTATAATTGAACATTAATGTGAACAACCTGTGCAGTTTTTCTCGCCTGCGCAGGCGGCCTGAGGGAAAAGCTCATCTCAACCGGTGAGCCTCCGGTCAAACTGCCTGTGCATGCGCACTTCAACGTTAATGTGGTGGATACAACTTTTTTGGCTCAGATAGCATGACTAATAAACAAAATTTAACAAAGGAACAGTAGTAAGCTGTGGATGTTCAATCGTTGTAAGACATAGTAAGAAAGTCATTCTTAAAATGAAAACAAGTCAGTACTAAACATTTTAATGAAACAAGAGAAAAACAATATATTTCAACTTTGAAATGGAAAAAAATTACAAACTTAATTAACAAAATTATCTCACCATGGAACTCTTCCTTTACTCTTAAAACATTCAATAAAAATTATGAAAGTCCTCGGGGCCAAATTTAAACTCTTAAGAAATTCACATGGGAGTATTGAATTAGTTTTTTTTTTTTTTTAACCAGTCATCAATAGGAACTTCAGTAAATAAAGATGTCACATCAAAACTGGTTGATTCAATATGGGAAAGTCTATCACAGAAATCAACTGAGTTTTGTAAATTTGAGTTTGTAATAGTACCAAGAATAGGTGATAGTAATTTAACTAGATATTTAGATGGGCCGAATAGAGAAATCTCTTTCATGGGTTTTGATTAGTCCGTACATGTAAGGTAAGGATAGGCCAATCGTTGACACTTTCTTTTTTATTGAACTGAATTCCTTTAGTTTAGCTTTTATTTTAGAACTGAAACTTTTTATGACAGCTAGTGGGTCTTTCCTTAGTTTTTGTAAGTACTAGAATCAGATAATAAGTTTTCCATTTTTTCAACATAGTTAAATTTATCCATTATTACAAAACAACTGGATTTGTCAGCTTTAGTAATGTGCAAAACTTTTACCTTTCCTTGTTTCTTGAATATTATTATTTTGATAAATTCGAAATTAAGTTGTACTTAGAATAGGGTTTAAATGAGATTTTATCTTACTAAATGAGTAGTTGGAGGGCATATGGAAACTCCAAACTACTAAACTTTATTTTCTGCTATTACCAATCTATGAAACATATCGTTTGAGGAAAACATTATTTAAACCAGGACTTGTTACACATAAAAATTGCAACTATTTTCACTTCCAACTTTACAATAGAAGCTGTTTTCTCAATAGCAGAAGTTGTTTTCCACGGTTTGTTTATGTCATCAAGAAATACTTCCACCCTGTGTGACGGTTAAGAATTTTGAACCCCGTTTGATGAAATGCGTTTTGTTAAACAACTCCAAAGCTGCCTTCATATGGCTAAAACTGAAATATTGACGGCATAGTCTCTTCCTTATTAATTTATATTACGTGACATATAATATTAATGATGTTTTGATTTCAAAATTGAAATCGACACTGCATTTATGTGCCACAATAATATGCAGAAAATGTAAGGTAGGTTAACAAAGAAAGCTTAACCACTACTGGCAAGACGTATTTATGAATAGTACAAAATAAACTTCGGTATGACTTTTTTAACTGTAACATCATACTCCGTTTTCTCTTGAAGTGTTTCTGTGCTCATTCTGCAATTATAAGGCTTTGGAACGATACTTCGAGAGAATTGTTAAAGGGAGACGATTATAAGAAAGTAATTTTGACTAAACTGGAATAATATTGTTCTTCAATGGGCACAAACCTAGCGCTTGCGTGACCAAGATTCTTTTATTTGTTGTTACCATCGTTATAGCTTATTTTTTTGTCCTTGGCATAACGATATGATAACTTTTACCACACACACAACATTTGATTTGTTAATTTAATTTTCAAACTAAATGAATAGTTTTCTTTTCCCACTAGCAAATGATGGTTTAATAAATGATTTAACTACGTACCAAATGAATAGTTTGAGGAACAGGTTTTCCCTACTGGGAAAGACTACAATTCTTAAATTTATATAGTCTTGAAAGGAGAAGAGAACCTAAGTAACCATGAACTACAAACATCATGTTTCTTTTCCCCCAGGTTCCCTTTCAACCAGCTTGGTGTTGGAGAAATGATGATCCAAGTCCTCTGCCTAACTATGGCCGGAAATCAGCGCTTACCTGGCACAGGGGACACGGCCTGGGATTCAGATCTGATGCTTTCGTCACCGACCCTTTTTCTCCCCACTTGCTAAATTCTATTTGTTCAGCCGTTACTGCTTCAATATCAAAATTAAATACTGTATGAAATTAAAACTTCTTCAATATCTTTTGAAAAATTAGCAATAATTTTTAAATTTTAGCTGGATATAACATATCATTTGTATATATACTGAAAAGTAAATTAAATAAACATGGCTAGAGATCGTAGGTAACAGCTGTTGGTGTCTAGCGGTCCCCCAACCCAATATTAATTTTGGAGCGTTTACCTGGGAAGTGTAAACGCCTAGACAATTTCTAACAATTTTATAATATGAAAAATAGATTTAATACATTAAATAATGCGCCAAAGTTTTTTGGCACAATCGAGTTTTCTGTACAGAGTATAATCAAGGCCACTGAAAATAGATGTCTGTATGAGCCGCGGCCCATGAAACTCGCAGCCAGCCGTGGTGGCCTGTGTTGTTGTGTTGCCAGAAACACAGTCATGGCTAACTTTAACCTTTAATAAAAATAAAAACTACTGAGGCTAGAAGGCTGCAATTTGGTATGTTTGATGATTGGAGGGTGGATGATCAACATACCAATTTGCAGCCCTCAAGCCTCAGTAGTTCTTAAGATCTGAGGGCGGACAGAAAAAAGAGTGGACGGATAGTCAAAGCCATCTCAAAAGTTTTCTTTTATAGAAAACTAAAAGCCATCACAAAAGCTTTCTTTTACAGAAAACTAAAATGCTATCCCAGTTGACATGTCTTACACTTTCAGGATATTTTCACATAAGTGTAGTAGCGATTTCAGTTTTGAAGTCAGAACATCATGTTATGTCACCTTTTATACGGTAAAATAGACCTTGCTAGTTATTAAGAATGCATAGTATCAAGTAGACCTATAGGTCTACGGGTTACTGGCTGTGTCAACAAGTCTCGTCTCTTAAATGTGTTAAGTCCGCAACTAACGTTCAGTTATGCCTGTGCGGTTATAACTGAACGTTAATGTGAACAACCTGCGCAGTTTTTCTCGCCTGTGCAGGCGGCCTGAGGAAAAAGCTCATCTCAACCGGTGAGCCTCCGGCCAAAACTGGTTAATTCAATATAGGAAAGTCAGGGGCGTCATTTCAGATTTTGATGGGGGGTGGGAGGCGGTATGGCATATTTGCAAGCCCCTAATCACCTGGTTTTTTTATTTTGAGGTATTTTTATGTGCCTTTGAAGCACATAAAAAAAGATAGAAAGATATAACTTAATGTGATGACACATTTGAATTTCAGTAGGAATAATGGAAAACCAGCTGCTGTTACTTCTTGGGGCTTGGCTTCTGGGGTGACAGTCTTGGGGGCAGTTGCCCCTAAATGACGCCACTGAGGCTTGGGGGATCTTGTGTTTGAAATAGTTGGAGAATAGGTGGGTGGTTTATAACTAATAGGGTGCAACAGTCTATTTCCCCTGTCTGAAATTTCTGGGGGAAATATCGCCCAGGATATATTTCCCCTAGGGAAAGTCTATCACAGAAATCAACTGAGTTTTGTAAATTTGATTTTGAAATACAGTACACACGAAATTATCATGACAGTAAATTTAAGTCTAGATATTTAGCCAGCAAAGTTTATAACTAAAAATTCCCCCAGAAAAAACAGCCTGGGCAGTTATTCCCGGGAGGAAATCAGTCCTATGATGGGGAGAATTTCAGTCAGAATAATTTCATACACCGGTTGAACATAATGATGGAAATCTTTCATGGGTTTTGATTAGTCCGTACATGTAAGGTAAGGGTAGGCCAATCGTTGACACTTTCTTTTTATTGAACTGAATTCCTTTAGTTTAGCTTTTTATTTTAGAATTGAAACTTTTTATGACAGCTAGTGGGTCTTTCCTTAGTTTTTTTGTAAGTACTAGAATCAGATAATAAGTTTTCCATTTTTTCAACATAGTTAAATTTATCCATTATGACAAAACAACTGATTTGTCAGCTTTAGTAATGTGCAAACTTTTACCTTTTACTTGTTTCTTGAATATTATTATTTTGATAAATTCGAAATTAAGTTGTACTTAGAATAAGGTTTAAATGAGATTTTATCTTACTAAATGAGTAGTTGAGGGCATATGGAAACTCTAAACTACTAAACTTTATTTTCTGCTATTACTAATCTATAAAACATATCGTTTGAGGAAAAACATTATTTAAAACCAGGACTTGTTACACAAAAATTGCAAATATTTTCACTTCCAAGCTTTACAATAGAAGTTGTTTTCTCAATAGCAGAAGTTGTTTTCCACGGTTTGTTTATGTCATCAAGAAATACTTCCACCCTGTGTGACGCTTAAGAATTTTGAACCCCGTTTGATGAAATGTGTTTTGTTAAACAACTCCAAAGCTGCCTTCATATGGCTAAAACTGAAATATTGAAAAACTGAAATACTGACGGCATAGCCTCTCCTTTTTTAAATTATATTATGTGACATATAATATTAATGCTGTTTTAATTTCAAAATTGAAATCGACACTGCATTTATGTGCCAAAATAATATGCAGAAAATGTAAGGTAGGTTAAAAAGAAAGCTTAACCACTACTGGTAAGACGTATTTCTGACTAGTACAAAATAAATAAACTTTGGTATGATTTAAGTTAACTCTAAAATCATTTTTCTCTTGAAGTGTTTCTGTGCTCATTCTGCAATTATAAGGCTTTGGAACGATACTTCGAGAGAATTGTTAAAGGAGATGATTATAAGAAAGTAATTTTGACTAAACTGGAATAATATTGTTCTTTAATAGGCACAAACCTAGCGCTTGCATAACCAAGATTCTTTTACTTGTTGTTACCATCGTTATAGCTATTTTTTTCTCCTTGGCATAACGATTTGATAACTTTTACCACACAGACAACATATTTGTTCATTTATTCGTAATTAAGTAGTTATTAGCATGAGGTTTAATAAATGATTTAACTTACCAAATGAATAGTTTGAGGGCACAGGTCTAGCCTAAGCAACCGAACTACAGTTTCTTTTCCCCAGGTCCCTTTCAACAACCGAACTACAGTTTCTTTTCCCCAGGTCCCTTTCAACAACTGAACTACAGTTTCTTTTCCCCCCAGGTCCCTTTCAACCAGCTTGGTGTTGGGGAAATGATGATCCAAGTCCTCTGCCTAACTTTGGCCGGAAATCAGCGTTTACCTGGCACAGGGGACACGGCCTGATTCAGATCTGATGCTTTCGTCACTAGACCCTTTCTCCCCACTTCTAAATTCTCTCTTGTTCACCCGTTACTGCTTCAATATCAAAAAATTAAATACTGTATGAAATTAAAACTCTTCAATATCTTTTGGAAAAATTAGCAATAATTTTTAAATTTTAGCTGGATATAACATATAATTTTTATATATACTGAAAAGTTTAAATAAACATGGCTAGAGATCGTAGACAACGTTTATTAAGAGGCTAACGGTCCCCCAACCCAATATTAATTTTGGAGCGTTTACCTAGGAAGTGTAAATGCCTAGACAATTTCCAACAGTTTTATATGAAAAATAGATTTAATACATTAAATAATGCGCCAAAGTTTTTGGCACAATCGAGTTTTCTGTACAGAGTATAATCAAGGCCACTGAAAATAGATAACTGTATGAGCCGCGGCCCATGAAAACTTGCAGCCGGCATTTTTGGCCTGTATTGTTGCGTTGCCAGAAACACAGTCATGGCTAACTTTAACCTTAAATAAAAATAAGTACTGAGGCTAGAAGGCTGCAATTTGGTATGTTTGATGATTGGAGGGTGGATGATCAACATACCAATTTGTAGCCCATAAGCCTCAGTAGTTCTTAAGATCTGAGGGCGGACAGAAAAAAGTATGGACGGACAGTCAAAGCCATCTCAAAAGTTTTCTTTTAAAGAAAACTAAAAGTCATCTCTAAAGCTTTCTTTTACAGAAAAATAAAATGCTACCCAGTTGACATGTCTTACACTTGCAGGATATTTTCACATAAGTGTAGTAGCGATTTCAGTTTTGAAGTCAAAACATCAGTAATATTGTGTCACCTTTTATACGGTAAAGTAGACCTTGTTATACTCGTTTTTTTTTTTAACCGAGGCGCATTAGCCTCGCTTGCTGGGGTGCCCTTTTACCTCAGAAAAGTTTCCTGCTAGCTGATTGGTTGCAAATATTTTGTCCGAATAGCATCATTGTTTTCAAATAATTACCAAGTAATGTGAATCGAAACTTATTTACTAACCTAAATTTCTCCCACAGATGTATGTTTTGTTAATAAATAATGATAACGAATAAAGAGATTGAAAAGTATCGTGATAGTAAGTCAAAATTTAATAACAGCACCCGCCAAAGTCAACGACAGGAGCCTGTTTTCGGATGCACGCTGCATAATTTTTTACTTTTCACACATTTTAACACCAATCGGGATAAATTACACTAAGCAAAAGAAAAACATGTTATTATAAACTTTCTTTGAATACCAGAATCTACTAAAAACATGGAATTAATAAAACTCGCTATTGGTGAAAACTTCCAGGGAGGTAAAAGCAACAGCCTGTGGCTTTAGATAAAATTTAGATAAAATGACCTACATAGGTAGGCCTAGTTATTCATATGGTATCCACATGCCAGCAAATGTTGATGGGCAAGAAAACTTTTCGGATATATATCATCTTTTATAGGTTTTTGTTTCTGAAGCCTTTTGTTATATCATTATGGTAAATATGAATAAATATAACAGCTATTTTTTCTTTTACATAATAATAATGTACTTCCCTTATTATGGCTTTATTTCTTGCACACATTTCAAACTAGGCTAGCCTATGTCTATGTGTCTAACACCATTTTTTGACAATTGCAATAAATTTTGCTTAACTCTTTAAGGTAAGGAGTACCAGTAAACACTTGCTGATGCTTGATATAAGTTAGGCTAGGTGTATATAGGCCTATGATGTCTGTATAGAAACGTGTTTGCTAATTTTGTCGTAAAGGTATAGTTTCTATTAATAGAATTATTTTCAGTTTGAGGATACTGTAGTGGTCCATAAATTGCATAAAAATCACAATTAAAAGAATTCATAATTTCACCGAGTTACAACCGCGATACCCCTCCCTCTCCCTTCCATCCCCGCCTCGGTATTTGACAGTAGACCCCTATAGCCTACTAATCCTTAAAATGTATATGTGTATAGTACATTTTCTACTCAGTCACATATTCTTTTACTTCTCAAAATATCCTAGTTTAAACTCGTGTTAACCTTATATGTGTCCTGAACAGAACGCAAAAAAAAGAAAATAAAAAGTTTTCTTATTTTGCATTGTCTGCTGTAACCTATGAAAGAGTAAGTTGTTAATTTCTTATGAAATATATTTTTATTAGTGTGGACCTACAAAAAAGAAGCATAAAAACTATTTAATTGCAGATATAGCCATTAAAGTAATTTCAATAACATAACACTGATTTCAACACTTACATAAATCAGGAAAAAGCTGCAATGACAAATCAGGAAAATGCTGCAATGATAATCAGCTAGGATAGTTTTCCAGCCAGGCCACCACAGGCTGTTCCTTTTACCTCCCCGGAAGTATTATGCAGCATGCATCCGAAAACAAGCTCCTGTCGTTGACTTTGGCGGGTGTTGTTATTAAATTTAGACTTACCATCACAAATAATCTCTTCTTTCGTTAACATTATTTATTGACAAAACACATATCTGAGGGAGAAATTTAGGTTCGTAAATAAGTTTCGATTCACATTACTTGGTAATTATTTGAAAACAATGATGCTATTCGGACAAAATACTTGCAACTAATTAGCTATCAGGAAACTTTTCCAAGCTCTGCGAGTAAGGCACATGCGCCTCGGTAAAAAAAAAAAAACTGAGTTTAGTGTAAATTTTGTGCAGAATACCGTAGAGTTTCGTAGATATATGAATCTGAGTTGTTTTTATGGATCGCATCTGCGGTTAGGGACTTCATCGTTCGCATTTGGCGATAGCAATTGGTTACTTTGAGTTAATGGTTTGTATTCACATGACTTTGGGAATTGTGACATAGGCTAATTTCATAAAAGATTAGACCCGTGTGGCATTATGTAAGAATGTTGTGTGTATTTGTCGTCTGACGCAAAATCTTTGAATATAGAGTTACGGAATAAGGGTTTGTTATTTAGGATTTTTTTTTGGGGGGGAGGTATTTAGTATATCGGACCGAATGGGTCTGATCTTTTACAGGTTTGGGTATGTCAGTTAGGATTTAGGAAGATTTTATTAGGGATATTGAATTCGGGTATTTGGGATTTTTCAGTTCTCTTTTAGAATTAAGAGAGCTGTGCCATGGGTAATTGTAGTTGTTAGGATTGTAGGAGCGATTGCCAATATGTCAATTGCTATTGTGCTGAGAATTAGTCGGGTATTGAGCAATATTCCCTAACCAGAGTAGAACTTTGATGTTTTTACGAGATATATTACCTTTCAGATGTTTAGGAATGCCGTTCGTGAATTCAGTATATGGATAGGGTTCTCGGGTAATTTTTTATTGGGTAGAATTTTTATGAATAGTTCCTTAGAGTTATTGTATCTGATAGTGGGTTGACTATGGAAATTCCAGGTAGCAACTTGGAATTGTTTCACATTGAGACCATATGACCTTTGTACTAGTAATCTTATTGGTTCAGTAATAATATGGCATAGGGAATAGACGAGTTACTTTTAGATATGACTGTCGATATGACCTACTTATGTAAGACACCACTTCCTCGCATCAGAGCTGTTGGAATAGCTTCACCGTCCTCAATAGATGGGAAAGCTGTCAACGATACACCTGCACTTTTTGTGAGAAGATCCAGGCTTTTGGAGAGGTGTCGGGCAGAACGTCTACAGATCGCAGTAGTGGCTGGGAGACGTTGGTTTGGCACGAAGGATTCGCAAGCACCGCATTCAGCTTGGGCTTGTGCAGTCGCAAGCCACTCATCTTGGTCGGATCGCTTGGAAACATAGGAATAGATTCTGCTTGGGCTGGTGCATCCGCAAGCCTTTCATCTTGGTCGGTTCGCTGGGAAATGTAGAATACCTTCACCGTTGGCGTGCGTAATCGCAGGCCAATCAGCGTGATGGAATCATCAGGAAGCCAAAACTTCAAGTACTGCATTTCTTATGGAACTGATTGTGATA
>NC_089748.1:63522983-63547983 GCF_040412425.1 Macrobrachium rosenbergii
ACAAAGTTCAGGACCAGTATTTCTTTGGGGTCATTAATCTTTATGGTATTTACAGCATCCTTTATGTTTTTAGGGCAATCTCCAACGGGCACACGCCGCAAAGGAGGATACATATCGGGTTAAAACCCTTGGGGGTCACTATCTAGGAAAGATCGCAAACTGACAAACTCAATCCACATAACAAGCACCAAGACATAAGTAGCCTACATGCGTGCGTACAGTACGCGAGCAGGCACACACGTAATACATAAACTCAAATGGAACGAGAAAAAAAGTCCACAACAAGAAACACATCTGTCGCCCGAGGAGAAATATTGGAAAAGCTTGAGGCTTTCTGTTTCTTTCGACGAACTCTCTGCAATGACAACCAACTGAGAGGCAGCGCCTTCATATTGCGAATGTTGCCACACTGTTTCTCCATTTTCTCTTTTTTTACTTCCTTTCTTTTTTATTTTTCAGCGATTTCGCAGACAAGGAGAATTTAGTTTTCCTGCGCTCGCTTTATTTCCCACGTAAAACCTCGAAAGTTTTACAACAGCGTATTCGCTTAGATCATTTTTATTTTCCTCAGAAGGAAACAAAAATTCACAATAAACCACTAAGAGAAAATTAGGAAAAAATGGTAACTTACAAAGATGTCATAACTGGAAGATGAAAGTCTATGATAAAACTAAATTACGGATACAATAATGAAATACTATAAACCTCATGGAAATAATAAAGTGGTGGTCTTTATTTAGTCATCTACATTCGTCATGAAAAGTATTTCAAATTAATTATCTTTTTCCAAAGTGCTAAATATTGGCCAATCGTAACATCCAGTTAATGGGACCAGGTATCAAACTGAACTTGCTTGGGTCATAAAAGCTCTTCCCAAAACAAAATCAACAACACTTCGTCCAGAAGTTACATTCGAAGGCGTCAATGAAGTCATTATCAACTTCTGAATGTCAAAGGGAAAACTTCAGTGGTGCGAGAAGGATATATGTGGTGAAAGCGAAACTTTATGAATGAAATTTGGTTCCAAAGGTGAACTTTATCTTGAATTTTAATTCCTTTCACTTTCATTTGTCTCTTACAGTCGTATCACTTCAACATACCAAAAAAAAAAAAATCAGTGAGGATGAAGTTCGTCTAGCGAAGTCGTACAGGCCTCTCCAACTAGAACAAAGCTTATCACCAATTAGTCGGTTTATTATAATATAAACACGTTAAAGACCAATGTAATTTATAATTTTATATCTGTAAATCGAAATCTTCAAGGTCAGTCAAATTTAACAATTAACTTCGTAATGTCCCTTTCTCTATCATCTATAACAGTATCCTGCCATCAAACTCCTAGTGATACTCTTAATGTTGTATTCTTAAATCGACAAGAACCTTTTTAGCTTCACTTTCATACCATAACTCACGTCCATACTCGTATATAGCAATACACATCGTTCTAGACATGTGCATCATCTTACTTTTATGGGAGATTTCAGTGTGTTTGATTTCCTAAACTTATTCAGCTGTCCATTGTTTTATCTGTCATTTTTTTTTAAATCTAGCATTAAACTCTAACTCAAAGAACCTATATTAGATAATATTAGAGAGAGAGAGAGAGAGAGAGAGAGAGAGAGAGGGGGATAGAGGAGAAAGCATTACAAAGGCGAAATACGCGAATGATAGGAAACTGAGAAGGAAGCTAGATATAAGAAAAACAGATTTATCAGTCTTTGAAAACAGCAACAAGGGTTTTAGAGAGAGAGAGAGAGAGAGAGAGAGAGAGAGAGAGAGAGAGAGAGAGAGAGAGAGAGAGAGAGAGAGATTGGAATGGAGGACAGGGTTATGTTAGCATTAGTGCATTAGTCTTAGGGTCGAATATATGCAATTTAGGTGTTGTAATTTTGATGGGTGTACTGGTAGGTGTTGGGTTGTGGATATTAATATATGAAACACTTCATTGGAGGGTATGCGCGTCCTTTTCCATCATATCTGCAGAATGTTGTTCCTTATGCTATTTTGCCTTACTATCGACTAATTTGAATTTTCTTGTGAATAACAATGATTTAAATTTTTAATGTGACCTTACATTTATGTGACAGCAAATTAGTCGGAACTTTTTTTTTTTTTACATTCACAAGATTCCTTGATTTTTCTAATATAACCTATTACACTACCAAACGCTCCAATAAGGAGATCAATAAATGTAATTGCTTTTGAACACAACCGCAAGTTTGTCATAGACTAGCGTAACACGCCGTTTTTCCTTAGATTCGAGTTCGTTCGAGAAAGACGCTTATCAACGAAATAAAGGCGCTGGAACTTTCATTTTTCTCAGTAAAACTTTTACTTTCTCACATTTTACCTGCTTTTCCTTCTTTTTCCCCTTGTAACTACTACCATCATTACTGTACTGATGTATATACTTGCACTAGTAGACATGACAAAAGCTAAAGGAGAATGAGAGACATATAAAATGAGAAAGACCTACGCCATTTTGATAATACAGATTTGCAAAGTCGAAGATCCAAATGAAGAAACAAATGAATAAATTCTGACGCCCGTGACAGGATTCGAACCCACATCCGATATACCAGAATGGGAGTGACATAACAAAACGGGGGCTATACCGCTACTATCAATTTAATCTTTACTGGAGAGAGAGAGAGAGAGAGAGAGAGAGAGAGAGAGAGAGAGAGAGAGAGAGAGAGACTCATTTCACGGAAAACGGGGTCATCAAGATGGAGTAAGAGATAAGGTAGATGAAGTGGACGATAAGACCGTTAACGAGTGACGAAGGAGAACTGTGGAGGACAGGCCACTCGGGACCCGACGTTCAGTGACAGGAGAGAGAGCGGCTGGTGATAGATAATGCTAATGAATATGTCAAGTGAGTAAACGCCCTTCTCCATAGAAGGCGCTTAGTGGCCCCCAAGGACGCTAAAGGGTCGTTCAACCTGTGTTTAGAATTGGCGTACTGGAATATTTTCAATTAATGAGTGAATGCATTATGAAGGCTAGTGGCTGGCCCTAAGGATAATGACATCTTGGAATAGACTGTCACATATGGTAAAAGATTTATCGAATATAACAGGAAAAAGTGAATTACCGAGTAAAATTGGTTACAATATTAATCACTGCCAACATCTTAAAAGATATGAAGTTATATAATTTCTTACCTGGCACCTAATAGTAAAAAAAAAAAACCACAGTCCACTGACTTCTATTTGTCTCTGTGTTAAAATACCGATTAGACTTTAAATGTATGATCTCTCTACCCCTCATTAAATGGAAACTTAAACACTTAAACCTCGAATCATATGAACGAAGAAAGTCCTTTAACGAGCTTCATAAAACTAAGATTTTCTACTAAAACATCATTTTATTCCTAATTTACTTATTTTCAATTCATAATTTATATGTGTATAAAAAATGACATATCTTGAATACAAAAAAAATACCTTTGAAAATAATGAGATCTCTTATTCTTTAAATACTGAATTAGAGGTAAAACCAAAAAAACGTAGCTCCTCTGCGTAATAATGATAATAATTCGCGGAACACTGGCTGCAGCCAGCCTCACTTCAGGTTGCCGAGACTGTCTGCAGTTTCGGTTGTAAAGAAGAAAGGGATTGCAGCTTAAGGCAATATTTATTTAAAAATCAGCAATACTGCTATTAATATCAAACACTCAGACCATTCTCTACCTCAACCACTGCAAGCAATTTTAATGATATTGGCATCATACAAAGGAGAACTTGGAGTACACTGGATAATATTTCGTTAAATCTAATCATTTAAACAAATGTGATCTAAAGCTCTTCTTGAACCCAAGACAAAACACTGAAAAGTGCATTCGCCCCGGCAAGGACTCCCCTAAATATGCAAATGTCTACTATTTATTGTGGTTTTTCAAGGCCTAAGTTAGAATCCTCGCCTGGGCAGATGCAATAACCAGTTAATAATTGCCCTTAGGAGTAAGTTATTCCCAAGGAATACTGAATTCGATATTAAACGATATTTGTAGTAACTTATTTATAATACTGCATATGTATGCGCGTCTATACAGAATTATACCTACACACCGGCATTCAGAAACACGTAATCAAAGTCCTTCATTATTCTCTTTATTGGCCTCTGAAGCAAATAGCAAGATAAAATTAAATTCCGGCATGGCGTAATGTCATCACTGGTGTTTATTTCTGCTTCAGCTTTGATTTTTAATCTTTTTTTTTTTATTCAAGTGACCGTATTGCTAGAGGAACTTAACGTCAACTCACTTTTTTCTCACTCAGAAGCTGTAATTTAATTTTCTTCCTTTGTAATGTGCTCCGGGATGAAATGATTACGGGTGCCGAAAGCAATTAGGTGTAATGACTGAATCATAAGGCTTTGCTTCACCATAAGTGTAGTAAAAGCAAATGAAACTGAAAAGTAATAACATAAAGAAAATCTCCCCTTTCCTTGGTGCTACGAAGAAAGAATAACAAGATATGACAAAAAAAAAAAAAAAAAAAATCTAACTTTTGTCTTGAAGCAACGTCCCAAATGTGCATTACTTGTTCGGATTTTACATTCTGGATGCAAATGTTATCATCTGACTGTGACTGTAGTTGTTTTCCTCCTCATTTTTTGTTTTTCCTCTCTCGGCGGAAAATGTTTGGGAGCGTGATATTATTCGGAATAACTGTACGGTTTGCTTGCATACATCAGGATATAATCACTTAAATAACTAAATAAAAAAAGTTTTGACTGTTGCTGTAAATACGTTGAAAAGTAAACATATTGCAGCGACGAAATTTTGATCTATCAACGTCTTCAAATAAGATATGAATAACACCCCAGTGAACCCGTAAACGATTACATCTTCCTATTTTCGACTAACAACGTAATTATTTGGATGGAAAAGGACAAGAAATCACCTTCCACATACACACAGTTTGTATTACATGCCTATTATTACCACTCATGAACCTGGGCAAGATTTAAGCTGTCCATTAGGCTTCTAGGGGGAAGCTGAGGTTTATGATACGTAAGTTACCGGGAAGTTTGGGAGAAGTTAGCTCTTCAGAGGAAGCCCAAGACAGACGAGAAAGGGAGAGATCTCACTAAGTTGCTTTTGATAGTACTGCTGGAACTTAGCTCGAAGAAGACCCACTCGGTTTGAGTTATAAAGATACGAAGTTACATCCAGAGTCAAGATATATCATTCTGCTCCTGAGTAAGGAACATTATTTCGTCAGAGATACGACAAGAGTTTGGGAACTTTAAAATTCCTGGAGAACAGTAGTTTGGAGAGAGTAATGGTGCAGGCGCATTACTACGACTAAAAACAAATATTCAGGATTTCTTCATATATATATATATATATATATATATATATATATATATATATATATATATATATATATATATATATATATATATATATATATATATATATATATATATATATATATATATATATACACACACACACACTCACACACATATATATATATATATATATATATATATATATATATATATATATATATATATATATATATATATATATATATATATATATATATATATATACTGCATATACAGTATATACTTGTATATATAACCTGCTGAGAAATCATATAACTGTACCCATTCAGCGCCTCCTCATCCAGAGGCGTAAAAGGAAAACTATTGAATAAAAATATATGCACACACACACATATATACATATATACATACATACACACACACACACATATATATATATATATATGTATATATATATATATATATATGTGTGTGTGTGTGTGTGTGTGTGTGTGTGTGTGTGTACATATTGCACGGAATGTGCAGCACAGTGACGCTAGGTACACCTGAGGAGATTCAAAGAAAATAAGAAGCAGGTCTCCCCGTGTTCCTCCTTTTATGTTCACATACAACATTATTCATTCTAAGAATTCCTTCACTTGCATCTGAAGGGGCTATATCTGTGTAAAATACGGGAGTCAGGGAAGAAGAAAGAAGACGGAAACAGCCGCGGGTTCTTGAAATCAGAGTACATGTTGGAGTACACACAGTACAGGTAGAGGTTTACTGATGTTAATGAAACCGCTTGACCGGGAAACTATCTTTGGGCTCGCTGTAAAGTGACAACATCCTTCTGTTGACGATAGCGACAGGATCGCCATCTGCAGCGAATGGACATATGATGGAACGATGAAAGTAAAGGTGTCACTGACCATGTGAATTCCTCCTGAGGACATATAATTTTTAACACGAAAATATCAGAAGGATACTATTTACAGGGACCAGTACCGTCAGCATACGTAAAGCTTTGATGAGCGTTATCTTCAAAAGCAGAAATGATAATTTCACTATGAAATTTTTTCATAATCAGATACGAAGTAACCTGAATGTTCAAAATATTCATAGAAGGTTTAACTGTCATTAAAAAGAAATAAAGAACAATATGACAGAGGCGACAATGATGCTAGATGTATAATACCGGAAATATCTGTTAACCAGTTAAATATATATGTATCTAACGTGGATAATTTCGTCACATTTACATTTATTTGTAAAACTAATTGACCCAAAAACGAATGAGTAAATACTGCTAAATATCTTGAGATAAATAAAGTATGAACAAAAAGATATAAAAGATATAATTTTTTTTTAAACACACCGTTTATTAAAATGCACTAAAAAGTAAAAAAAAAAAAAATTTTTTGACATACACCAAGATTTTCTTACAATTATTCTTGTCTAAAAAAATAAAAGCGTGGCCGCCAAACATGGAAGGAAATGCTACAAGAAATAAAAAAAATATATATTTCTTTTCTCGTAGCGTTTCCTTCCGTAGCCTACTTGGCGCCCACGCTTTTATTTTTGTAGACATGATTAATTGTAAGAAAATCCTGGTGTCTCTCAAAAAACTATTTTTTACATTTTTAGTGCATTTTAATAAAAGCGAGTTTTAATTTTTTTATTTTAATTTAGTTTTGAGAGAAATTGTAACCGATTTATGACTGTTGCTAATGAAATTGAACGTGATATCCTGTCGAGCCAAGGAAGGTTTAAAAAATCCTTAGAGTTATTAACTTAGTCTACTGAGTCAAAGCATGTATGAAAAATCCGAAGAATTTCATACAAATCCTGAGATACTGCGAGAGGTCACTGTAGGGTCACTATAGGTCACTGTTGACCTACTGATCATGTAAAGTTGTAGGCCTATTGTCACCGGGATTGAGTAACCATATAAAACTGTCACCGGGATTGAGTAACCATGTAAAATTATCACCGGGATTGTCACGTGGGATTGAGTAACCATGTAAAATTGTTACAACCTGTAAAATTGTCACCGGATTGAGTAACCATGTAAAATTGTCACCGGGATTGAGTAACCACGTAAAATTATCACCGGATTGAGTAATCATGTAAAATTGTCACCGGGATTGAGTAACCATGTAAAACTGTCACCGATTGAGTAACCATGTAAAACTGTCACCGGATTGAGTAACCATGTAAACTGTCAGGAGTAACCATGTAAAATTGTCACCAGGATTGAGTAACCATGTAAAACTGTCACCGGGATGGAGTAACCATGTAAAATTGTCACCAGGATTGAGTAACCATGTAAAATTGTCACCAGGATTGAGTAACCATGTAAAATTGTCACCGGGATTGAGGAACCATGTAAAATTGTCACCGAGATTGAGTAACCATGTAAAATTGTCACCGGGATTGAGTAACCAACCATTGACCATAAAATTGTTACATTGAGTAACCGGGAAAATTGTCACCGGGATTGAGTAACCATGTAAAAAAATTGTCACCGGGAATAGCCATGTAAAACTGTCACCGGGATTGAGTAAACGTAAAATTGCCACCAGGATTGAGGAACCATGTAAAATTGTCACTGGGATTGAGTAACCATGTAAAATTGTCACCGGGATTGAGTAACCACGTAAAACTGTCACTGGGATTGAGTAACCATGTAAAATTGTTACCGGGATTGAGTAACCTGTAAAATTGTCACCGGAAAGTAACCATGTAAAACTGTCACCGGGATTGAGTAACCATGTAAAATTGTCACCGGATTGAGGAACCATGTAAAATTGTCACCGGGATTGAGTAACCATGTAAAACTGTTACACGGGATTGAGTAAATTAAAACTGTCACCGGGATTGAGTAACCACGTAAAATTGTCCACCAGGGATTGAGTAACCATGTAAAATTGTCACTGGGATTGAGTAACCATGTAAAATTGTCACCGAGATTGAGTAACCATGTAAAATTGTCACCGGGATTGAGTAACCACGTAAAGTTGTCACCGGGATTGAGTAACCATGTAAAATTGTCACTGGGATTGAGGAACCACGTAAAACTGTCACCGGGATTTAGTAACCATGTAAAATTGTCACCGGGATTGAGGAACCATGTAAAATTGTCACTGGGATTGAGTAATCATGTAAAACTGTCACCGGGATTGAGTAACCATGTAAAATTGTCACCGGGAATGAAGAACCATGTAAAATTGTCACCGGGATTGAGTAACCATGTAAAATTGTCACCGGAGTAAACCATGTAAAATTGTCACCGGGATTGAGTAACCATGTAAAATTGTCACCGGAATTGAGTAACCATGTAAAATTGTCACCGGATTGAGTAACCATTTAAAATTGTCACCGGGATTGAGGAACCATGTAAAATTGTCACTGGATTGATTGAAAATTGTAACCAAAATTGAGTAACCATGTAAAATTGTCACCCATGTAAAATTGAGTTGAAACCATGTAAAATTGTCACCGGGATTGAGGAACCATGTAAAACTGTCAAATTGAGGAACCATGGAAAATTGTCACCGAGATTGGCAACCATGTAAAACTGTCACCGGATTGAGTAACCATGTAAAACTGTCACCGTTGAGTAACCATATAAAACTGTCACCGGATTGAGTAACCATGTAAAATTGTCAACGGGATTGAGTAACCATGTGAATTTGTCATCAGGATTGATTAACCATGTAAAATTGTCACCGGATTGAGTAACCCTGTAAACTGTCACTGGATGGAGTAACCATGTAAAATTGTCACCGGATTGAGTAACCATGTAAAATCGTCACCGGGATTGAGGAACCATGTAAAATTGTCACCGGGATTGAGTAAATGTAAAATTGTCACCGGGATTGAGTAACAATGTAAAACTGACACCAGGATTGAGTAACCATAAAACTGTCACCGGGATTGAGTAACCATGTCACCGGGATTGAAACTGTCTGTCACCGGGATTGAGTAACCATAAATTGTCACCGGGATTGATTAACCATGTAAAATTGTCACCGGATTGAGTAACTAAAAACTGTCATTGTAAAAAATTGTCACCGGGATTGAAAATTGTATGGAGTAACCATGTAAAATTGTTGAGTAACCATGGAAATTGTCACCGAGGAGTAACCATGTAAAATTGTCACTGGATTGAGTAACCATGTAAAATTGTCACCAGGGATTGAGTAACCATGTAAAATTGTCACCGGATTGAGTAACCATGTAAAATTGTCACCGGATTGAGTAACCTGTAAAATTGTCACCGGGATTGAGGAACCATATAAAGTTGTCAAAGAAACCATTTGTCACCAGGATTGAACCATGTAAAATTGTCACCGGGATTGAAACCATGTTGTCAAAGGAACCATGTTGTCACTGGGATTGAGTAACCATGTAAAATTGTCACCGGATTGAGTAACCATGAAAATTGTAACCATGTAAAATTGTCACCGGGATTGAGTAACCATGTAAAATTGTCACCGGATTGAGTAACCATTGAGTAACCATAAAAATTGTCACCAGGATTGAGTAACCATGTAAAACTGTCACCGTAAAATTGTCACCGGGTTGTCACCGGGATTGAGTAACCATGTAAAATTGTCACTGGGATTGAGGAAACCACGTAAAACTAACCAACCATGTAAAATTGTCACCGGGATTGAGTAACCATGTAAAACTGTCACTGGGATTGAGTAACCATGTAAAATTGTCAAGGATTGTGACCATGTATAATTGTCACTGGGACTGAGAACCATGAGTCACCGAACCATGTAAAATTGTCACCGGGATTGAGTAACCATGTAAAACTGTCACCGGGATTGAAGAACCATAAAATTGTCACCGGGATTGAGGAACCATGTAAAATTGTCACCGGGATTGAAAATTGTCAACCATGTGAAATTGTCACCAGGATTGAGGAACCATGTAAAATTGTCACTGGATTGATGTAAAATTGTCACTTGATTAACAATGTAAAATTGTCACCATGTAAAATTGTCACTTGAGTAACCATGTCACACGGGATTGAGGAACCAAAAAATTGTCACCGGGACTGAGTAACCATGTAAAATTGTCATTGTCACCATGTAAAACTTGACCGGATTGAAACCATGTAAAACTGTCACCGGGATTGAGTAACCATGTAAAATTGTCACCGGGATTGAGTAAATTGTCACCGGATTGAGTAATGTAAAATTGTCACCAGGATTGAAACTGTCAAAATTACTGGGATTGAGTAACCATGTAAAATTGTTACTGGGGATTAAACCATTTGTCACCGGGATTGAGTAACCATGTAAAACTGTCACCGGGATTGAGTAACCATGTAAAATTGTCACCGGGATTGAGTAACCATGTAAAATTGTCACCGGATTGAGTAATGTAAAATTGTCACCAGGATTGAGTAACCATATAAAATTGTCACCGGGATTGAGTAACCATGTAAAATTGTTACTGGGATTGAAACCATGTAAAATTGTCACCGGGATTGAGGAACCATGTAAAACTGTCACCGGAAACCATGTAAAACTGTCACTGGATTGAGTAACCATGTAAAATTGTCACCGGGATTGAGTAACCATGTAAAATTGTCACCAGGATTGGTAACCATGTAAAATTGTTACTGGGAAGTAACCATGTAAAATTGTTACTGGATTGAGGAACCATGTAAAATTGTCACCGGGATTGAGTAACCATGTAAAACTGTCAAAGTAACCATGTAAAACTGTCACCGGGATTGAGTAACCATGAAAATTGTCACCGGGATTGAACCATGTAAAATTGTCACCGGGATTGAGTAACCATGTAAAATTGTCACCGGGATTGAGTAACCATGTAAAATTGTCACCGGGATTGAGTAACCATGTAAAATTGTCACTGGGATTGAGGAACCATGTAAAATTGTCACCGGGATTGAGTAACCATGTAAAACTGTCACCGGGATTGAGTAACCATGTAAAACTGTCACTGGGATTGAGTAACCATGTAAAATTGTCACCGGGATTGAGTAACCATGTGAAATTGTCACCGGGATTGAGGAACCATGTAAAATTGTCACCGGGATTGAGTAACCATGTAAAATTGTCACCGGGATTGAGTAACCATGTAAAATTGTCACCAGGATTGAGGAACCATTGGGATTTAGTAACCATGTAAAATTGTCACCGGGATTGAGTGTAAAATTGTGACTGGATTGAGGAACCATGTAAAATTGTCACCGGGTCAAATGAGGAACCATGTAAAATTGTCATCGGGATTGAATAACCATGTAAAATTGTCACCGGGATTGAGGAACCATGTAAAATTGTCACCGGGATTGAGTAACCATGTAAAATTGTCACCGGGATTGAGGAACCATGTAAAATTGTCACCGGGATTGAGGAACCATGTAAAATTGTCACTGGAGTAACCATGTAAAATTGTCATCGGATTGAAGAACCATAAAACTGTCACCGGGATTGAAACCATGTGTTGTCACCGGGATTGAGTAACCATGTAAAATTGTCACAGGAACCATGTAAAATTGTGACCGGGATTGAGGAACCATGTAAAAATTGTCCGGGACCGGGAACCATTTGTCACCGAGATTGATTAACCATGTAAAATTGTCACCACGTAAACTGGGATTGAAACCATGTAAAAATTGTCACCGGGACTGAGTAAACCATTGTCACCAGGATTGAGAACTATGTAAAATTGTCATCGGATTGAAGAACCATAAAACTGTCACCGGATTGAGTAACCATGTAAAATTGTCACCGGGATTGAGTAACCATGTAAAATTGTCACCGGGATTGAGTAACCATGTAAAATTGTCACCGGGATTGAGTAACCATGTAAAATTGTCACCAGGATTGAGTAACCATGTAAAATTGTTACTGATTGAGTAACCATGTAAAATTGTTACTGGGATTGAAACCATGTAAAATTGTCACCGGGATTGAGTAACCATGTAAACTGTCACCGGGATTGAGTAACCATGTAAAACTGTCACCGGGATTGAGAACCATGTAAAATTGTCAACTGGGATTGAGTAACCATGTAAAATTGTCACCGGATTGAGTAATGTAAAATTGTCACCAGGATTGAGTAACCATGTAAAATTGTTACTGGGATTGATTAAAATTGTCACCGGGATTGAGGAACCATGTAAAATTGTCACCGGGATTGAGTAACCATGTAAAACTGTCACCGGGATTGAGTAACCATGTAAAATTGTCACCGGGATTGAGTAACCATGTAAAATTGTCACCGGGATTGAGTAACCATGTAAAATTGTCACCGGGATTGAGTAATGTAAAATTGTCACCAGGATTGAGTAACCATGTAAAATTGTTACTGGGATTGAGTAACCATGTAAAATTGTTACTGGGATTGAGGAACCATGTAAAATTGTCACCGGGATTGAGTAACCATGTAAAACTGTCACCGGGATTGAGTAATCATGTAAAATTGTCACCGGGATTGAGTAACCATGTAAAATTGTCACCGGGATTGAGTAATGTAAAATTGTCACCAGGATTGAGTAACCATGTAAAATTGTTACTGGGATTGAGGAACCAGTCACCGGGATTGAGTAACCATGTAAAATTGTCAAATTGAGTAACCATCAAACCAGTCACCGGATTGAGTAACCATGTAAAATTGTCACCGGGATTGAGTAACCATGTAAAATTGTCACCAGGATTGAGTAATGTAAAATTGTCACCAGGATTGAGTAACCATGTAAAATTGTTACTGGGATTGAAAATTGTCACCGGAACCATGTAAAATTGAGGATTGACCATGTAAAATTGTCACCGGGATTGAGTAACCATGTAAAAATTGTCACCGGGATTGAGTAACCATGTAAAACTGTCACCGGGATTGAGTAAAACTGTCACCGGGATTGAGTAACCATGTAAAATTGTCACCGGATTGAGTAACCATGTAAAATTGTCACCGGGATTGAGTAACCATGTAAAATTGTCACCGGGATTGAGTAACCATGTAAAATTGTCACCAGGATTGAGTAACCATGTAAAATTGTTACTGGGGTTGAGGAACCATGTAAAATTGTCACCGGGATTGAGTAACCATGTAAAATTTGAAGTCCATCGGACGAAGGAACAGGTCGAAAACTGAGTTCCAAGTTTTGACTCAAACAGACAGACAGGCAGATGCAGAAGTCAAGTTAAATAAAAGCATGTAAAAGATAAAAAAAAAAAAAAAACTGAGGAAAGTAAGGAGAGAGTAATGTAACGTTAAGAGGACTTAAAGGTCCCAGTTATTTCTCCTTAAAAGTGGATAATCGGCTTGAAAGTTTATTAAAGGTTGGACAACAGGGAATAGGTGTTCGAGGGGCGGAACCTTGAAAAGACATTTGGCAGTGGTCAACGAAAACTAACACCTCAAGGTCTCGTCCCGTAAGTTTCAGAAAGATGTAAATTGGTGCTTATATACTAAATTCATTGGTGAAGTTGAGGAAATACGAAATTATACTGTATGAAGGTAATAAAAATAATTCAATATACACTGATGGTAATGTTGAAGAAAATGACAAAATAATGTCAATGAAATGTAATGCTTTTTATAGCAAGAAAATTAAGCTGAAGAAACATTTATCATGAAACTCCGCGGGGGCGTCCTTGCAAGCACTCTCAATACCCGTCAACTTTGCGAACGAACATTTAATCGAATTCCTGTACAAACATTCAGTTAGCAAACTCCATTTCCCTTCGGAAATTTCTCTCAATAATTCCGTTACATGTCCACATTTTTACTAAAGTGTTGTCACTGTAACTACGCCACAATGACTCCATTTTAAATTAAATTATACTGGCTGTTTAAGAAATCTTCCACATCGCACCATGATATATTTAAGTTAGAGATTATCTAAAATTAAGACACTGAATCAGAAACTAATAATGATTTGCAAAACACAGAGAAAGAGTGAGAGAAAGAAAGGCAGGGGGATACAAATGAAAATATGTAATAGACAAGGAATCAGAATCATGTAATGGTTTCTACTTGACGGAGAGAGAAAGAAAGAAAGAGACTGGGAGGGAGATTAAAATATTTAACAAACAAGGAATCAGAAGCTTAAAATGGTTCCCAAGAGAGAGAGAGAGAGAGAGAGAGAGAGAGAGAGAGAGAGAGAGAGAGAGAGAGAGATTCTGGAGCGTATATAAAAGCGTCGGTTTGGACTCATCCGTGACTGATGAAGGCAACGAACATCAGGTTGTAGCGACTGAGGTGAAGGTGCCGTGATTCACAGGAGGCCTTCATCTTCTGAAAGATGGATTTAGCCCCTTTTAACCCTGGACCTCCATTCCCCCCTCCTCTATTCCCCGAGATTCTCCCCCCTCCTCCTCCTTTTACGAATACACCGAAAAGGCAAGAAACAGCTCAGGCTGGAAGACAGGGAGAGATGAACGACCGGTTTTTGGGAGGAGAAGGAAGCAGGAAGATGAGAAGGAAGAATAAAGAGGCAAGAAGAAAGTGACAAGAGGCAGAAGAGGTAAAGAAGAGAAGGGTCAGAGGAGAAAGGTCTAAGAGCTCGAATGCAAAAAAACTGATTAAAAAGCTTATGGGTTATCACAAACGAATTTGAATATGCAAGTCGAACTCAGTGTATTGTAGAGTGAAAACAAAGTAGGGGTATAGAAGAAAATGTAATATAAAAAATTATAAATGCCATAAAATATAATAACAATCTTTAACCTACTTTATAAACGATGCTCATATAAAAAGGTCATAGAAAAATAATTTCAGTAACGCGCGAATATAATTTTCTACAAATAACTTTGATTTTCCTTGCAGGAAGCTAAATATGCACCGCTGATTTCTTACCTTTGATAAATGCCATATGTTCTCGAACTGTTATTATGACCCACTTTATGGTTCTTTAAGGATTCAGTGGAAATACTAAAAGGAGTTCAGTGGATAAACTATGTAAAAAACAATGCACAGTGACAAATTAATGGCAGTATTTGATAAAGATATAGCTTTAGTAAGGATGTTGTAGTTCAGCTATCAAGACTTTAAATTGGTTGTATTTCATGTATCTAATTATTGTTTACAAAAATTTGAAACATCAGGCGCTCTTACATTTTAATTTTACAAAAATCTTTACAAAAATATATATATATATTTATATATATATATATATATATATATATATATATATATATATATATATATATATATATATATTATGTAATTATATTTTTTTTTTGTAATTATGTAACAATTCGACTGCGGTGCTCCTATCCCTTTCTAATATTGTGTTACGACAGTGGCATAATAATAATTATAATAAAAATAATGCACTCATCACCACTAACATCAGAGCAACAGCTATTACTACTGCTAATAATAATAATGCTAGTGACAAAATAAAACCAAACCTTCACCTTATATATCAAAGACCCAAGACACACTGAAGCCTTTAAGAAGCTCTCATTGTCGCACAGCACACATCTCATTTAATAAATCAAAGTCAGAAACTGATGAGAATACATTTTATGAAAAAAATTAAATTTATATACTATCTTTCTCTCTTAAAATGGGCTAATGAGTCTTAACAATATACCTTTCTTTATAACACTGGAAAGAGAATGATCTATTCATCCATCACACGTATACCTATCTCAGCCGCCATAACAGAACCTTCAAATAAAGGGGCGGTTAAACCCCCGTCCCAATAATCCCATGAATGCTAAAGACCGATGTGCAGTGATCTGAAATGAAGGGCCCATGATACCGGAGAATGAGAAACAGCGAGGCATGAATATAAACACCTTCGCCTGGTGTTTAAAGCCGACCAGCCAATGGGTATTGGCCTGGTACCTAATAAATACTTAGCATTGAATACAGGTAATTAATATATTATCATGACTGCGCTACATCAGAATACGCCGTACTCCTTACTACGTGTTTTTAAACCATTTTGGGAATACTGAAGTAACGGGGGAAAATATTGGAAAGTGCAGCCATTCCATATTCAGGCACTGACAGCCATACATTTCAACATTTTCAGAAAAACGGTGCAATCCATGAAAGAAGTGATATAATATTTGTATTCTGGGATAATGTAATGTTATGAATAAAAAACCGGAATGTAATTCTTATCATCTACTTCGTATCTAAAGCCTCAGTGAACTCATATTCAAGTTTCTTGTTAATCTGAGCTAAGGAAATTGATATTAAACTGAGTAACCTCTCTAGTAACGCTCACGGGATAAAAGTTTTCCAATTTCAACTATCAGTTGCAATAAACTATAAGAAAAACCATGGTGTTTCAAGGGTAAAATTCTAGACAAGAAAATTGCTGTTTTTCTTCGAAGATATGGCTTTTAAAATAGAACATCACACAATAATGTTTGAAGGAAAGAGACTGGCTAATATACTGAGGACGCTAAACCCTCCATAGGCGTCTGAGATCAGAATGAATACTCTTTTTACATTGGCCTTTGATCTCTGCTAACCGTGTTTGCCTTAGGATCCCAAAGGGTAGCTTTTCGTTGCGACAGAAATATGAGTCGTGGTAAAAGTGCGTCCGCTTCAGCTGGAAAAACATTATGGGGCACTATAAAAAAAAAAATCATTAAATTACTTTCGCAATACCCGATATTAGGGAAAGGCAAGTGGTAGCACAATTTTCCTATCAAAGGGCCTCATTTCCCCACGAACATAACTGAAGTCGAGCTCCGCCAACGAAGCAATGTATAAAGCACCCGGGCGACGGAGCTTCGGGGCCATTGATGTTTGCCCTATCACGTTCCTCTTATGACCAGTGAAACTTGAAACTAGAGCTGATCGAATTAATCATTCCCTTGCTATTGTCAAATCTTATTTTTTTATGCAAGTGTATACTGCATTATTACATTTTAGCATCATTACAATGTTCTTCATATAAAACATACCATATGAAGTGGGGCACTTTAAGGTAATGTAGCAACTGCTCTTAAGCTTACGAGCAACGGGACCAATAATACTGACCAGAAGACTAGCCGATAGTATTAAAGCAAGGAGGATGCAAGTCTACAAGTAAAAGGTAAAGTGGAAAGGTGGTATCTCTGCATGTCGTGCTGGATCATATTCAACAAAATTAGTAGCAAACACCAACTCTTGCACAGACGGTACTAAAGACACTAATAAAAGTGGATTATTAAAAGAGTTCTTATGAAAGATGGCCAAACAAGATTGCCTTGCCATGAGCTTAATCATAATCATCCCTGTTGAGACAAAGTCAGTCATCTCTTCAAATTAACTTGTTTAAAGGAAAACCAGTCCGAGAAGCTGCCGACATCCATGCTGAAGAATAGTGTTCCAAAAACTAAAACAATTAAAGTATGGTTTAATTCTACTTTTTGCTGTTAACAACAAAAGGTGATACCATTTGCAATGCTGCGAAACTGAAAGTTTGGACTTGAGGATACACCAAACGCATTAAAAAATTTAGAATTTTGGAATACAATGTAAGCTATGCAAAGCGAACCACACAACGAAAGGAGAGCAGCCTATAAATACTCAAGTGCAAATACCAAGTGTGAAATGCAAGTGTTTGATCTCCTATTCGAAGGTGGAAAACCATTTGATCATGTTAAATTAAGCGTGACGAACACCGTTTTTCAACTTTGATGGACAACCATACAAAAATACTAAGTGTCATTATGGGCTCCCTTCTAACCCTTACCCTCGCCAGCCTCCACATGGAATATATTGAAAATCCTCTGCTGTTCCCAATCCATATCGAAGGGCTTCGTTCAGTCACGTGGAAGAGGTACCTGGGTGACGTGTTTGCGCTGTTGGATATAAATTTTGAAGAGACTCGAGTTATTTTTAGATGCACTCCATGCCCGAGAACCTTCCATAATATTTACAATAAAAATCTGCAGACCAAACACTGCAGTTCTCAGATATTTATGTAGGATAAAACATGAAGGTATCGAAATCAAGATTTACCCCAAAGCGACACATGTGAATTCAGATATTCGGCAATTTCAATTTCAAACCTGTGGAATTTAGGATATACAACCATATTTATTTGGGTTTAAAAGGGAGGTATAAAAATTTTGCCACAGACACAGTACATCTACCGTGGGTAGGCCTAATGAGCGATGTATTAAAGGAAAATCTTTCAAAAGAGAAAAGCGTGAGGAATACAGAAAAGAAAATTATCATAAAATTTGCATTTAAATATAAATTGCAAATACAACAAAAAATACTAAAGGACGAGATTTAAGAACTCGTTCCATTCCCACATCACAGCAGCAACGTAGTAAGAATAAGATCACCGATAAAGACGAAAAAACAAATCCCAGGGGTATATATTACATAATTCAAGGTATCCACCATTTTTTGTCGGAGAAAACGGTCAGATTTTGAACAAACGTCTCTCCAAGCACAGGACTGATGGAAGAAAAACGGGCAGGGTAAAAGTTAATTATACCTTAGTTTTACCAGACCACTGAGCTGATACAGCTTTATTGTTGGGAATGTGACTAAAATCTCAGAAATGAACGTTGGTGACTGTAAAATGATATTCAACTGCAATAATATAAAAAGAGAAAACGCAGACTTGTGGGAAGGAAAATGAATGAACACTGTGCCCACGGTGGCTAGAAACAGATCCTCTAGTATCTTGGACTTCATAACACGGACATTATTCCTGGAAACCGACCTTCTAGGTGTAGGTTGAGAAGCTACTATGGTTATACACTGGTTCTATAGTTGATCAACAACGTTTACATGATAATTCTGATTCCAACAGAAGGAAAACACTTCAGGTAGCATCTTAAATCCAAACCAAAATGAACGGCTAGTGAGAAATCCCTAAAGACACCACCAATAAACAGAAATTTTAAAAGTAATCTTCTCTTACATGTTTTCTGACAAGGTTAGCAGCCTCCCTTGAAGGCTAAAGAAATCTGTCTCCTGCATTTTTTAAAACGTGACTGATCATTGTATGCTGTAATGTATAAATAAATAAATATATATATATATATATATATATATATATATATATATATATATATATATATATATATATATATATATATATATATATATATATATATATATATATATATATATATATATATATATATATATATATATATATATATATATATATATATATATATATATGTGTGTGTGTGTGTGTGTGTGTGTGTGTGTGTGTGTGTGTGTATATACAGTATATATTGTTATATTCTGAGGCTGGTTTGAAGAAAGAAATTGGATTTTTTTCTGTCAACTGCCTTGGGGACCAACACCTAGCGCTCAGAATATAAGCAATAAATGTAATGACTAAGCTGACTTACCTTGATATCACATCTAAGTAAACAGAGAAGTGGAGGTTGCCTTTCAAAAGCAATCAGATAATTTTAAATTGAATTTATTTACAAACGGAGCAATCAGGAAATTAATATGAAATGGCTGACTGAGCAGCAAGCAAGGCACATACAATGTGCAATAAAAGCTAGACAATGCGTAGCAAATAACTGAATCTGAAAGGGCTACAGCCCTGAAAGAGTTTGACACGCAAATAAAAACCACTGCTGTTGAGATTGGTTATAATTTTTAGTTAGTGCAACGTGACCGCAAAGGGGGAACTGTGTCAAGCGCCCCTGGACTGCTGATAGTCAGAAGACTCTTGCACTTAGCAAGATGGCAGTTAAATGTCTAATGCTATTTGGTTCACAAGGGCAGGAGCAGACCACTTGAAGAGCCAGATAACAGGATTCTGGAAGAGGATTCCACGTTAGCATTCAGATCTAATTACTTTCTCTCACATGAAATTACTTATGCATGATGGAGGAAATTATCAATTAGATTTAATTAGCACATGATAACACTATGGTGGGAATGCTCTAATTATTATCACAGAACTAATTTAATTTGAGCTTGGAACAAGTCATGAAGACAAATGTGCGTGCTAGGCTGTGGGAAACAAAGGGGCTTTGTTTTAAGAGAATGAAAAGTTGGAAATACTGAAAATGGAGAGAAATTCACGAGAAGAGAAAGATTACTGGCAGTCAACTGCTACTTCAGAAGTACCTTATTGCATCTTTGCATGGAGCTTGCTTGCAAAAAACGAATTTCAGCCACAAAAATTCGACACCTTGCCCCTCATAAGAGACAGGAAGACCGCACTAACTGCGTGTGTCCGCGGTCTTCCCCGGAGTGTGTGTGTGTCCAGTCAGGTCGCAATGTGCCTCCCATTCGATTTCAAGTGTGGGGCCCCAAGTACATCGTTCGATCTGAAAGAGCAATATCAGCCAGCAAAAAGGCTGAAAGGAAATAGGTCTTATAGCTAAGGCTACTAGGGTCAGCATAGCAGCCCAGTTACGGTCCAGACTGGTCCCTCTGTTCCTAACAACTCTTTGTCCCCCAAAATAAGACGATATTGGGAAGGACGTCTACAAAGGTCCACCCCCTTGTGGAGTCTCCTCCAGCTGCCATCAAATTTCATTTCCTAGCTAACAGGCTGAAGGGACGAATTTAAAATACATGAAAATATATAAACGTAAATATATATATATATATATATATATATATATATATATATATATATATATATATATATATATATATATATATTATTTTCTTTTTTACGTTTATATATTTTCATGTATTTAGAAAATTCCTCCCATCAGCCTGTTAGCTAGAAATGAAATTTGATGGCAGCTGGATTAGACTCACTAGAGGAATATTTAGATTATACTTTTCTATAATAGGGGGGATTTTTCTTTTGTTAAAGTTTGATCAAGACGTAATGGCCTGTAAGGCTTGCTTCAAATAAGTATTTGTTCATTTTGAGTATTATATATATATATATATATATATATATATATATATATATATATATATATATATATATATATATATATATATATATATATATATATATATATATATATATATATATATATATATATATATATATATTATATATATATATATATATATATATATATATATATATATATATATATATATAAATTTCTGACTCACGTCGGGAAACGAACCCAGGTCTCTCAGGTGGAAAGCAAGGGCGTTATCCACTGGGCCATACAAGTCTAAAAGAAGTTGGAACCTGAGAGCAACTGCACCCAAGGAATTACCTGGGCAAGCTAACTGCTTGCATACCAGCGAGTTTTCCCCAACTTCCTGACTCAGCAATGACCCAATAGACAACATTTCATTCGAATTATCCCTTCTGAGTGAATAAGATAGAAATCATCAACACACAATCACGTGTGGAACAGAAATGAATTTCTGACTCACGTCAGGATCGAACCCAGGTCTCTCGGGTGGAAAGCAGGGCGTTATCCACTGGGCCATACAAGCTAAAAGAAGTTGGAACCTGAGAGCAACTGCACCCAAGGAATTACCTGGGCAAGCTAACTGCTTGCATACCAGCAGTTTTCCCAACTTCCCGACTCAGCAATGACCCATGACCATTTCATTCAATTATCCCTTCTGAGTGAATAAGATAGAAATCATCAACACACAATCACGTGTGGAACAGAAATAAATTTCTGACTCACGTCGGATCAAACTCAGGTCTCTCAGGTGGAAAACAGGCGTTATCCACTGGGCCATGCAAAGTCTAAAAGAAGTTGGAACCTGAGAGCAACTGCACCCAAGGAATTACCTGGGCAAACTGCTGCTTGCATACCAGCGAGTTTTCCCCAACTTCCGACTCAGCAATGACCCAATGAGACAACATTTCATTCGAATTATCCTTCTGAGTGAATAAGATAGAAATCATCAACACACAATCACGTGTGGAACAGAAATAAATTTCTGACTCAAGTCGGATCGAACCCAGGTCTCTCAGGTGGAAAGCAAGGTAATTTCCTTGGGTGCAGTTGCTCTCGGTTCCAACTTCTTTTAGATTTGTATGGCCCAGTGGATAACGCCCTGCTTTCCACCTGAGAGACCTGGGTTCGATCCACGAGTAAGAAAATTTATTTCTGTTCACACGTGATTGTATGTTGATGATTTCTATCTTATTCACTCAGAAGGGATAATTGAATGAAATGTTGTCTATTGGGTCATTGCTGAGTCGGGGAAGTTGGGGAAAACTTCGCTGGTATGCAAGCAGTTAGCTTGCCCAGGTAATTCCTGCGCAGTTGTTGCTCAGATTCCAACTTTTTTAGACTTGTAAGGCCCAGTGGGATAACGCCCTTGCTTTCCACCTGAGGGACCTGGGTTCCATCCCAACGTGAGTCAGAAATTTATTTCTGTTCCACACGTGATTGTGTGTTGATGATTTCATCTTATTCACTCAGAAGGGATAATTCGAATGAAATGTTGTCTATTGGGTCATTGCTGAGTCGGGAAGTTGGGGAAAACTGGTTGGTATGCAAGCAGTTAGCTTGCCCAGGTAATTCCTGGGTGCAGTTACCTCAGATTCCAACTTTTTAGACTTGTATGGCCCAGTGGATAACGCCCTGCTTTCACCTGAGAGACCTGGGTTCCATCCCGACGTGGAGTCAGAAATTTATTTCTGTTCCACACGTGATTGTGTGTTGATGATTTCTATCTTATTCACTCAGAAGGGATAATTCGAAATGAAATGTTGTCTATTGGGTCATTGCTGAGTCGGGAAGTTGGGGAAACTGGCTGGTATGCAAGCAGTTAGCTTGCCCAGGTAATTCCTGGGTGCAGTTGCTCTCAGGTTCCAACTTCTTTAGACTTGTATGGCCCAGTGGATAACGCCCCTGCTTTCCACCTGAGAGACCTGGGTTCGATCCCGACGTGAGTCAGAAATTTATTTCTGTTCCACACGTGATTGTGTGTTGATGATTTTCTATATATATATATATATATATATATATATATATATATATATATATATATATATGTGTGTGTGTGTGTGTTTATATATATATAGAATATATATATATATATATATATATATATATATATATATATATATATATATATATATATATATGTGTGTGTGTGTGTGTGTGTGTGTAAAACCTAACCAGACACATATGTAATTCTAATAGCAACAATGCCCTCTTAATTCTTCTTATTTTGATTCTTGATAGCTTGTATTTTCAAAGGATTGAAGAGACCGCCATGACCGGTCACAGTCTCTTCAATTTCTTTTGTTTGGATGTTACGGCTTTGTAGTTACAAGCATATCCAAAAGCAAAAGAATTCGAGAAATTAAGAGCATTGTGGCTATTAGAATTACATATGTGTCTGGTAAAAGTGACCAGTAGATTCTACATATATATATATATATATATATATATATATATATATATATATATATATATATATATATATATATATATATTATATATGTATATATATATATATATATATATATATATATATATATATATATATATATATATATATATATATATATGTGTATATATATATATATATATATATATATATATATATATATATATATATATATAAATATATATATATGTATATATATGTATATATGTATGTATATATATATATATATATATATATATATATATATATATATATATATATATATATATATATATATATATATATTTATATATAAACATACATACACACACACATACATATATATATATATATATATATATATATATATATATATATATATATATATATATATATATATATATATATATATATATATATATATATACTCAAAATGAACAAACGCTCATTTGAAGCAAGCCTTACAGGCCATTAAGTCTTGAGCAAACTTTAAGAAAAGAAAAATCCCCTTTTATGGAAAAGTAGAATATAAGTATTCCTCTTATTTGAATGTAAGGGTACTGTAACTAGTAATCTTATCCGGAAGACTATTTAGTCATGCTCTCAGGAGAATAAAAGGATTCTGTTAATCGGATTTGTGCCAACTAGTCATAAAAAAAATGTGGATGTTGAGTTTTTATTTACGAAGAACTGCATATTAAGAGGGTCAAAATTTCATTGCGCAAGAATTGTGGGATCAAAAAGTCTTTCCATTTTTCATAATAATGATAACTAGGTTCCAACAATGATAGGTAAAACAAAAATTTAATAAAGGGGTACGACTGTATCATCAAGTTCATTCAAGTATCATTCAGCGTGAAAACCCATTCCACCTTTACCCCACAGAAATTGGTGCATTCATTCTGAAAAGACAAGCCATTGATCTGATTCCTGATGGAGGGAATTTCACTTGGAGATTCATCTATCATCATCATCTCCAGCTTACTGCTTTTTCTCCTTATTCTTCTTCTATTTCCGGTTGCCCAGCGACAATTTTCTCGAATTATTTACCCGTCTCATTTCATTTACACATTTGGCTCTCTTCTTCCAAAATCAAACTTTCTCCGTTCTCGGATTTTCCAGCGAAAGCCATTACTCAATAAATTCGGGTTTCTTCTATATTCTTATTTCTCAATTTTTCCAAAGGTATGAAAGACGACCTTCATATTTACAAAAATATATTTTGATAAATAATGGCAAGAGAAATCCTATCAATATTAAAAAAAGCGCACAAATCAGAATAAAAAGAGACGTGAAAAAATAAATTAACTTCGACCTCACCGAAATACGACAGAGAAAAAAATAACATAAACCCAAAACAGAACAAATGGTTTCGCATGCGTTTATCCCACGTTAGTTTCAAACGTATTGCAGTGTAATATTATCCTAAAACAATACGCGAGCGCTAGTGTATTCCGTCTTC